>NC_092340.1:268598750-268914687 GCF_046630445.1 Rutidosis leptorrhynchoides | reverse complement strand
TAGTGTCGTTCGTTGCATATTTACTATCTGTTGATTGTCACATTAAAAACGACATTTTCAAAACGACATTTGTTTTATGTAATATATCACAGTTATCGTAAACCCATAGATTTTGGCATGTTCTTCTGGCTTCCGTTAGCTACATTTACTTCTAGATTTTAGATCTTGCCCTTATCATGTTTGTTCTATGCTTGTAAAGTTTCTTATGTAGCTTAAGCTGTTTACATACCTTGTATATTTGCATACTTGTGTGATATACACATTTATTTGCAAAAATTATATTTGTACCGAACACCGACGGGTTAGTCTATTGGGTGATATTAACTTTTTAGGAAAATGCTTAACATAGCCAGAAGGCTTAAAGTTTGCCCCTTTCATATGGTTTTTATAATGTTCCGTTTTGGTTTCTTTCTTTTTTTGTGAAAGTTACCGTGGTTTTATATATATATATATATATATATATATATATATATATATATATATATATATATATATATATATATATATATATATATTTTTCCGCATAAGTAAATAATAATGGTTCCATGGACTAGCTAGGAGAAAGGTTGCATGTATAATTGTATTCTAGTTGTAAATCTCGTTTGATATTGTATTTACTCACTTTCTTTTATTTGACTTGTTACATGGTTTTTTATATACTCTAATCTTGAATTATTTATCTATGCTTATGTTTTTTGCACAGGGAAGTGAGTGTGATTTTCGCCATAGCGATGTTGCTCGGGTCAACCCTAGGGATTGCTATTACTGGTTAAATGGAAACTGCTTAAATCCAAAATGCGCTTTTCGTCATCCTGTAAGTAACTTTTTTTCTGTTTGTTAGTCAGAGTTAATATTTGTAGGTGGCAAAATGGGTAGGTCGGGTAATAGGTCAAAATATTAAATATGTCAAGTTGGGTTCACCCTAAACATCTTTGCGCAAAATCCCCATTTGACCTGTTCCTCTATTTTAGCATACTCTTTCGATTTTACATGTTTCAGTTGTTACTGATAAATCATTTTTTTCAAGTTTACCCATTCATATCGGTTGAATTTGCCACCTTTTGGAATTTTACTTGTTTATTCTTATGGTAAATAATCAACATGTGTTTGTTTCAGCCTCTTGATGGATTGTTGGGATCTGATGTGTCAACTCCCATGGGGCCCACTGTACCTGCACCTCATGCCGCCCCTTATGCCATGCCCAAACAAGGTGTTGCTTGTATCTTCTTCCAGAAAGGTTTCTGTTTGAAAGGACACTTATGTCCTTTCTTGCACGGTCCACAAACTGCAGTTACTAATAAACCGGTACAATCTGGGTCCACTAACTTGGTCTCGGACCCTCATAAAATGGCCAATTCCGGCCCAAATAAACCCATTCATGAGCAAAAGCTCACACAACAGCCCATTACCCAAAAACCCATTACCCAAAAGCTAACACCTTTTCCAAATGGTGGTAATGGCGCTGTTGGTAGAAAGATTGCATCGTCTTCTAGTATTGAGGAGCCTTCTAGGTACAATGTGGTTCCGCCACCTGTCATGAATGAATTACCAGCCAGTAAACCTAACCGTAATGTTAACCATGGTTATCATGCGTCAGAAAACGTTAAAATATCTACAAATGTGAAGGATACTGATGAGTATTCAAGAGAGCCTTCTCCCGGTTTTGATGTTCTTGTGGACAACGAGGTTGAAGATGAAGAATATTTTTGTGAAAAAGATGAATTTGAAAGATCAAAAGGTCCCGATGTTGATAGAGCTATGTATCGTGAACATCGTGATTATGATCGTTTTGTGGAGCTAGATGGCCATTATGTGGCTGATCAAGATAGGAGACCGTATCCTAGACATGACAGCCCGGATCATTTTAACGGGTCGGATTTGCATCATGGGTCGGACTTGCGTCACCGTATATCGAACCAACGAAGGGGTGCTGATCATGGTTTGAGGTCTATAGTTAGTCGCGAAAATTATAATGACCGGATGCAAAGTAGGGACCGCCACCACCACCGCCCTGACCGTCGCCCTGACCACCGCCCGGATCAGGGAACTATTAGTAGCCGACTTAAAGGAAGAATAAAGATGCCCGAAAGGTCGATATCTCCTACAAACAGTAGAAACCCGAGGGTAGAAATGGAAATTGACCCAGTTGGGAAGTATCGTTCTCGGTACTCACCTGGAAGGCCGATGTCTCTTAACCAGAGCAGAATTGTTGACCGAAATAAGAGATACCCGGAAAACGACACCAACTTTGCTGGACCGAAAAAATTGTCCGAGCTGAAAAGTATCCGCCCTGACCCACAAAATGATGAACAGTCTTTGGGAAAAAGGAAATACACGAAATTAGAGGAAGATTTGTCATTTGAAGGTCCAAAACCTCTTAGCGAGATTTTAAAGCGAAAACGAGGAATTAATGATGATAAAAATAACAATAACAACAATAATGACGTTTCATCTGTGAATATTAAAGACGATATTCAGAAGGAAAAAGAGGAAATCAACGTTGTTCATGTCGAACTTGAAGCAGAAAACGAGAAAGATAAAAACAAGTCTGGTGTAAATTATGAGGAAGAAGATGAAGGTGGTTTAAATGATGAGGATGCATTGCTTGAAGGTTATGATGATGAAAAGGATGGAGAATACGAGTATGAACAGATGGATGGTGAAGAAGGTTATGAATTAGATGAAGGTGAATATGTGGATGAAGGTGAATATGTTGATGAAGAAGATGGGCAGAATGAGAATGTTGTCAATTCTTAGAAAATAATGAGTTTTGAGTGTAGTTTGTAGAAGAAGAAGCTACCTTTGAAAGTCTTCTTTATTGATCACCCATGTGTTGTTATAGATTTTGATTTTGTATTTGAAGTATTTATAACTTGTGGTTTTTTGGCCAGCATCTTTAGTCCAATTATGCCCAGAAATTTACTAGCTATTTTTAAAATATAGCAGTTTTAGTTTTTAATATCAATGAGTTATTTTGAGTTGTGATTTACTCCTTTAGTTGTATATTGTTTATAACTAGTTAAACTTGTTTAATAAATTGAAATTATTACAGCTATAACAATTATATGTCAAATAGATATATGCCTGGATGGAATGTTGCCCAAGTTCAGTGTTAGCTATTCAAGCCACACGTTAAGAACATTAGGAGTCGTGACAAGTCGTGAAACTGAAGTTAAAAGTGGGTAAATAGTTTAGTGTCTAATTTCATTATTTTGTTTTATTATTTAATCTATTTTTAATACTTATGTTTATTATTATTTAATTATTTTAATATCTAGATGTTACTGTATTATTTTTATGGTCGGTGATCCTTACACATAGAGATGACAATGGGTCAGATGAGGTCGTATCCATATCAATATTCATTATTATTTTTAATCCATATTCACCCTTTATTTATTTATTTATTTATTTATTTTTATTTTTATTTTTTACACACTAAATGTGGTGGGATTTCTTGTAGTTTTAGTTAAATTAGATTGTAGTTTTGAGTTTTTGTTCACATTACACCCGGTCCCTCAACTTCGCCTATATTTACACAACGACCCCTCAACTTTATACTTTCTTAGGGGTTAAAAGTATAAATATATAATTTTATTAAAATAAAAAAACTAATTCCACCCGAATTTATAACGGGCCCTATCTTCTCGCTCGGTGAGAGTTAAATTTTTTCGAGACCACCGTTCAATTACGAAAATTTTTACGAACCCAACGGGACTAACTATACGCGAAACAGACAATTAGATTGTAGTTTTGAGTTTTTGTTCACATTACACCCGGTCCCTCAACTTCGCCTATATTTACACAACGACCCCTCAACTTTATACTTTTTCAGGGGTTAAAAGTGTAAATATATAATTTTATTAAAATAAAAAAAACTAATTCCATCCGAATTTATAACGGGCCATATCTTCTCGCTTGGTGAGAGTTAAATTTTTTCGAGATCACCGTTCAATTACGAAAATTTTTACGAACCCAACGGGACTAACTATACGCGAAACAGACAATTTAAAAAAAACGCTAAATACAACGACAACCCGTATCTTTCTGCTCGCCGCGAGTTAAATTTTTTCGACGGCAGCGTCAAGCTCGAAATAATTTTATGAACAAAACGAAACTAACCACGTTCAAAACGGACACTTTTAAAAAAACGCTAAACACAACGACAGCCCGTATCTTTCTGCTCGCCGCGAGTTAAATTTTTCCGACAGCACCGTTACACTCGAAAAAATTTATTGAAAAAAACAAAACTAACTATGTTCGAAACCGATACTTTTTAAAAAACGCTTAACACCACGGCATCTAAAACGGAGCTTAACACATGTGCCGTGTTCCCCTCTGTAAATACACAACACTACGTTAAATATGAATATGCGGGCCGAAAGCCCTCGCCGCAACGCGCTGGCCGGTCCGGACTAGTTCATATCCATTTATAAAAATTTCATCCTTCTATATCCATATCCATATCCATCAGGTGAAGCGGGTTAATGGATAATCATCCATATCCATTTAAATTTATTTTATCTTTAACAAATACGATCAAAAGTAATATTTCTTAATAATTTATTCGCCCGAAAGTCACATTTTTACTAATCTATATAACAAATAGTCAGCAAATAGCCTATTAAACGTGTAAAGATATCGATTACCTGTAAGTTGTTTACTTTTTAGTTACATAGAATTACATTTAAACCACCAAAGTACAATAAATACTTTTAATGATTTAAATAAAACAAAATATAAGAAAAAAATTTATATTTTTAAAGAAAATATAAAGAAAGATAAATATAATTAATTAAATATCACTACATAAATGACATTAATTCAAGTGATAAAATTATATATTTAGTTATTTCGGGTGAAAGCAGGTTTATCCATATCCGTATCCATATCCATTTCGGTTCATCCACATCCGTATCCATATCTATTTAGATTGTCCATATCCACGAATAATCGGGTGGTCAGGTGGATATTCACATGATCGGGTATCCATTGCTATCCCTACTCACACACCAATTTTTGATCCATGTACACCTAATTACATATTAAACTCTTGATTATAATTAGAATAATAATATATGTTTGACTCTGTACATTAATCCAGATATATAATTGTAGGTTTATGAAATAAAAATGTACATAGATTAAAAAGTAGTATTGGAGTATCACCTCCATATTTTTATAATATAATAATTCAAATGACAAGATATATTTTATAAATTTTTAACCATTTGGCCCATAAAATTCGTTAATCAATTGACCCATATATTGTATCACCTAAATGCCCATTTTTTCTAACTATTTTGACTCAGAACCCATAAAAAAAAGTTTACAATTTGCCAGCGCAAGGCACAAGGGCGCAAGATGCCTCTTTGCGACCTTGCTCCCCGGTGACGCAAGGACGCAATGTGCCTATTGCGACTTTGCTCCCCTGGGACGTAAGGACGCAAGGTGCCTCTTGCTCCCGCCTGAATGTCATAATCAATGTTTTCTTTCAGACATTTCATCAAACATCTTATGTGCCCCTTACATTTCATCAACAAAAAATACACTTAAAACACATGCTGGAACATATGTAAAGGAATACATTATCCTTCGTATTGAGAAGCAAATAGAGTACATGGAGTATTTGGATGTTCCGTATGGGATAAAAGAGATTGTTGATCGTGAATCTTCGATCATGTGGCAAAATTGATTTGTATGGTTCATTGGCTATTTCTCAACCAGGCATAATTATTCTCTTTTGTGACGACCCGAAAATTTTCGACCAAATTTAAACTTAATCTTTACATGTTTCCAATACAATAAGCAAAGTTTGTAAAGTTGAGTCTCAAGAATTTTTGAACTATTTTTATGAATTCATTTGACCTTTGACTACGCCCGATGATTCACGAACAATTGTGTGTAAAATAAATATGTAAAGATATATATATATATACATATTAATAAAATACATATTAATCAATTGAAATTAAAAATGTAAAATAATAAATAAAATAGTTAAGATACCATTAAAATAAATATATATATGATTTATAATTATTTGTAATATATATAAATAATAAATAAATTTTATTATATAAGATACTATTACATAATTAATAAATTGTAATATTAATAAATTACAAGTTCAATTATAGTTATTATATTATTATTACTATTAGAATTAGAATTAGTAGCATTAAAATTAATAATATGAAATTTGTTATATGTAATTATAAGTTAAACTATAGTTGTTATATTAATGTTATTACTTTTATTATTATTATTAATAGTATCAGTATTAGCAATATTATTATATATATATATACACACATAAAATTTGATTCAGTTAATTTATAATATTATGATTATCATTAATAATATCTGTATTATTATATATAGTAGTAAAAATTTATGATTTTAATTATTATTGTTAATTTGATAATTACCGTTACTATAAAAATCATTATTTTTGTTATCATTAAATTATTATTATTACTCTTATTAATAATATTATTAATAGTATTATTATTAATATTATAAATTTTGATTATTAATAATAAAATTATAATTATTAATTAATAGTATTATTTCTATAAAATATATATACAAGAATCAGAATTTACCGAATCAGTTACATGTTACTATCATCATACTATAGGTGATTTACAAAATTTGTACTAATTAAATTCCATCCATACAGTAAAATCCAAAATTCAGTTGTAATCACAAACTCCTGTTTTTATTTTTTTCTTGTTTTTCTTCTCCTGATTGAAATATCAGTACTTTCTGTCTGGTTCTTGTTACTAGTCGGTTTCAATGAATCAATTCATGTTTCCTCTTCAATTATTCAATACACTCAATAAATTACTACTACAATTCGTAAATGAGGAGAATTAAAAAAAAAAAACAAACAAAACTACAGCTCGATACTCTGTCACGATGACTTTTAATCAAAGGTTCAAATTCGAATTTATCTTCACAATCTAGAAATGCAGAAGTGTTAGGAATTACATAATTATACTTTCTGTAAGTTTTCAAGTCCCAAATCCTTTTCTTGATTTCAAATTCTTGAGTCAAACCTTAAATTAAAAAAGTCAACATGTTGTTCTTCATTAAAATTCGTAAGTGTTTTGATGTTTTCTGTTAAATTGATGATTAATAAAGTTTATAGGGACGATTTAAAGCCTTTTTCATTTAGAGATTATGAACTAAAACGTTCTCAAATTCAAAGTTTAATTTAAAAAAAGAAAAAAAAAAGAAAACAGCGAACATAAGCTGGGTCTGTTTCGTTTTTTTTATTTCTTTTCGTTTTTAATTAGTTAAAGATCAACATAGGATGATTGTAATTAGTTGAAAGTCCTAAATTAATATTGTAATTCGCGGATAGGATTTTGAGTTGTTGCTGATTCGATTAATGATGAAGAAGAAGATAGGATAACAGAAATACGGAGTATATTTAAATCAGTTAGGTTTAATTCCAGAAAAATGAAACTGGAAGGATGGTTAAGGGGTTGTTCGGGTATTCGAGAGGTCTCGGGTTCGATTCCAGCTGGTGACAAATCTTTTTAAAAATCGATTTTTGAGGTAGTTTTCATTTTAAGTTATTACTATTATTATTATTGTTATTATTATTATCCATTTATTATAATTATTACAAAGTATTATAATTATTAGTATTATTATTAATGTTACTAATATATGTATTACTATTATTCTTATGAGTAGAATTATTCTTATTCTTATTATTGTTATTGTTATTGTTATTGTTATTGTTATTGTTATTGTTATTGTTATTGTTATTGTTAAGTATTATAATTATTATTAATACTAATATCATAATTATATATATAAACATTAGGGACAGTATTATCGTTAGTATCAATAAGTATCATTATTATTATTATTATTATTATTATTATTATTATTATTATTATTATTATTATTATTATTATTATTATTATTATTATTATTATTATTATTATTATTATTATTATTATTATAGTGTTGATATCATTATTAGGGTTATGATTATTATTATTATCATTAATATTTCTATCATTAAAAATTAATACTTGTATCATTTTATGAATGATAACATTATTATTAGTATTATTACTAGTATTATAATTATTATTAGTAATACAATTATCATTATAAGTATCATAATCATCATCATCTTCATCATCATCATTATTATTATTATTATTATTATTATTATTATTATTATTATTATTATTATTATTATTATTATTATTATTATTATTATTATTATTATTATTATAGTGTTGATATCATTATTAGGGTTATGATTATTATTATTATCATTAATATTTCTATCATTAAAAATTAATACTTGTATCATTTTATGAACGATAACATTATTATTAGTATTATTACTAGTATTATAATTATTATTAGTAATACAATTATCATTATAAGTATCATAATCATCATCATCATTATTATTATTATTATTATTATTATTATTATTATTATTATTATTATTATTATTATTATTATTATTATTATTATTATTATAAGTATGATTATTTATATTATAATGAGTGTTAATAATATGTAATTACTAAAATCATTATTATAAGTATCATTAATCAAAAAATTTATATTTTACAGTTATTATTATAAATATCATTATTAATATCATTAATAAAATTATTAACAATAATACCTTATTTAGTAATATTAAGTATTATGATTATTATCATTTTTATCGTAGTATTACTAAAATTACTATTTTTAACAAACAAATGATATATACATATATAAAAAGATATTTAATACATATAACATAACGAAAAGTAATATTTTATATAACAAAATAAATATATGAAATATATATTATTAATATAAAAAAGTATATAACTAATAAATTTATATATTGTTCAATTACAACTATGTATATTAATAAATATACAAATGATATAGGTTCGTGAATCTGAGGCCAACCCTGCATTGTTTAATGTCGACATATGTATTTTTACTACGAAATACAGTATTGTGAGTTTCATTTGCTCCATTTTTAAATGCTTTTGCAATATATATTTTTGGGACTGAGAATACATGCGCTGCTTTTATAAATGTTTTACGAAATAGACACAAGTAATCGAAACTACATTCTATGGTTGGATTATCGAATCGAATATCACTCTTTTTAGTCTGGTAATCTAACAATTAGGGAACATACACCCTAATTGATGTGAATCCTAAAGATAGATCTATTGGGCCTAACAAACCCCATCCGGGTTACGGATGCTTTAGTACTTCGATTTTATCATGTCCGATGAGAGTCCCGGAATGATGGGGATATTCTAGACTCGTTTTGTTAATGTCAATTACCAGGTGTTCACCATATGAATGATTTTTATCTCTATGTAGTTTGTGCGAAATGCCTGATATGAGATGATGTTTATGAAAAATGAAAAATGATAAATGAAATCTTGTGGTCTATTAAAATTATGGAAATGATTGATTACGATAAACTAATGAACTCACCAACCTTTTGGTCGACACTTTAAAGCATGTTTATTCTCAGGTATGAAAGAAATCTTCCGCTGTGCATTTGCTCATTTTAGAGATATTACTTGAAGTCATTTCATGGCATATTTCAAAAGACGTTGCATTCGAGTCGTTGAATTCATCAAGATTATTATTAAGTCAATTATAGTTGGATATATTATGAAATGGTATGCATGCCGTCAACTTTCGATGAAATGAAAGTTTGTCTTTTAAAAACGAATGCAATGTTTGTAAAATGTATCATATAGAGGTCAAGTACCTCGCAATAAAATCAACTATTGTGAATCGTTTATAATCGGTATGAACGGGTCCTTTCATCTTTTATGTTTTATGTCTGTTTATGTCTTATGAAATACAGAGTAGTTGTTGAAATACGAAGGATAATGTATTCCTTACATATGTTGCAGCATGTGTTTTAAGTGTATTTTTTGTTGATGAAATGTAAGACGCACGTAAGGTGTTTGATGAAATATCTGAAAGAAAATATTGATAATGACATGCAGGCGGGAGCAAGAGGCACCTTGCGTCCTTGCGTTCCCAGGGAGCAAGGTCGCAAGAGGCACCTTGCGTCCTTGTGCCCTTGCGCGGGTAAATTGTCAACTTTTTTTTTTTTGTGTTATGAGTCAAAAAAGTTAGAAAAAATGGGCATTTAAGTGATAATCCATATATTTCTTAGTTGTAAGGCCCAAAACAAAAGTGTTTTAGCTAGGGATGGCATCAGGTTGGGTTTGGGTCGATGTAGCACCCTGTCAAAATCCATTAACGTCGGTGTTAACTCTGGTCCCAATGCTTGGCTTGACTTCTATGTAACAGCAAAGTTATACAACGGAAGCAAAAAGTACCTGAGAATAAACATGCTTAAAAAGTCAACACTAGGTTGAGTGAGTTCATAGGTTTGTCATAATTAATGATTTTGATAATAGTAATAGATCACAAGATTTCAGTTTCCATAAATATCCTTACACCGCAGTGTAATAAAAAGATTCTACAACCATGAGCACCTGGTAACACGCCTTAACGATAACAATATAATAATGAATACCCCTGATGTCTATAGAGCACCGAATCAAGTGCGAAAAATACCCTCGAAGTACTAAACATCCGTTGACTACTAGCGCGACTAGCCCGAATGGGGTTGTCAAACCCGATAGATCTATCAATAGGATTCGCGCCTACGGTATAGAGACCAATAGATTACGTTACTAAGCTAGGGGAATATTTTTGATTCTAACCTACGTAGAATTAAGTTTAATACTTGTATCTATTTTGTAAAATAGATATAAAACATTGCATGTATTCTCAGCCCAAAAATATATATAAAAAGGGAGCTATGAAAACTCACAATACTATATTTCGTATTTCGTAGTAAATATGTGTATGATGGCACTGAACAAGTGCAGAGTTGTCCTCGGATTCACGAACCTATATCAAGTATATATATTAACACATATACTCGTAATCGAATAAGTTTATGTATATATTATTTCAATTGTTATATATTTATGTATATATATACTTTTATATATATATATATATATATATATATATATATATATATATATATATATATATATATATATATATATATATATATATATATATATATATATATATATTATATAAGTACTTATTTGATAAAGTATTGTTGATAATAATAACGATGATACTAATAAAAATAAAATGATAATTTTACTAAAAATGATATTTTAAATAAAATGGTAGTTTTGATAATTATGATTTACTAATAATAATACTTACTTAATAATAATAATAATGATAACAGTTTTTAATAAAAATGAAAAGTTTAATAATCATAAAAATTATAATTTTTGGTAACAATATTTAACATAACTATAATCTTAATCATAATAGTTAAAAATATCAATAATAATACAATAATAATAATACTAATAATAATAATAATGTTAATACTAATGATATTAATAATAATGATAATATAAACTATATTAGTGATACAAATTTTTAATGTCCATGTTATTAACAATAATGATAATAATTAGTAATACAATAGTACTAGTAAGTAATAATAATAACATAATAATAATAATAGTAATAATAATAATAATAATAATAATAATAATAATAATAATAATAATAAAAATAATAATAATAATTAATAATAATAATAAAAATAGAGTTAGAAACTACCTTAGAAGCCTTTCTAAAAAAATATGCCCAAGGCGGGGCTCGAACCCGCGACCTCTCGAAACCCAAAACATACTCTAAACCATTCTGCTGTCTGTGTCTTTCTGATTTAATACCCATATTTATTTTACTTAACCCATTTTACTCGTTTCTACCTCCTTCTTCAACAAACTCATATCGACCAAAGTATTATCAACCATATTTAATTAACTAAACTAATTTAGGTTCTTTTAATTGAAACAGAAACTCATAAGTGGGTGGTTAAAACACAAAAAAAAAAAAAATAAACAAAAAAATTTCGTGATTTTGATTTCAAGGACGTTTTAGCTCATGATTACAACACAAATTATGTTTCAAATTACTCCTAGAAACTTTAAAAATTATCAATTTGACTGAAAACATCAACACAAGAACGAATTTCGTGATGAACACAGAGTTGATTTTTTTGTAAAATATCTTTGACTCGAAAATTAAAGCTTGATATAATGAATTGGAAGCTAAGATTTTGCAGAAAGATCGTTTAGAGGATTCCTAACAACAATGCACTTTTAGATTTTGAAATACGATTCGATATCGAGCTTTTGAAAAATTGAATTAAGAGCAGAGGTATACGAGCTCTATATAAAAAAAATCAATTTAATTCACTAAATTTTTTTTTTGTTGTAATTCATAATTGATAGTGTGTGATTGCCAGATAGAATTCGACAGTTTTATATCCAAATTGATCGATTGGGACAAAACAAAAACCAGTAGCAATATATAAAATATGTCACGATTAATCAGAGAAAAAAAATATATAAAAAATGGATCACGATGTTTAAAAAAAATCACAAGCAGTCGTAAATAAATAAAAAATTGATTTTATATAATACTGATTGGTTCCTTGTTTTTGACTTTTAATTTATTTGTTATTATTAATTAATTAATATTAATACTAATAATAATAATTATATTAATAGTAATAATACTAATAATAATAATACTTCTAATATTATTGATAAAAATAATAATAATGTAAATAGTAATAATAATGATATTTTATAATAATATAAATAATAATATCATTAACAATAATAATAATAATAGATAAAGATCATAATAATAATGATAATGATAATTATAAAAATGATAATAATATTACTATTAATGATAATAATAATAATAATTTAATTCTTAATCATAATAATAATGATACTAATATTATTAATATTGATAGTAATATTAATATAATAAAATTAATTATGTGTATCAAATTTCATATCAATATATTATTATTGAAAATAATAATATTGATATAAATGTTAAGATTTATAATAATAATGAAGGTAATAATAATTGTAAATGATAATGATGAGTGATGATAATAATATTAATATAACAATTTAATATTACTACATAATTATTTACAAATAATAGTTCGTAAATCGTCGGAATTAGTCGAGGTTAAATGAAATCATATAAGAATTAGGTTCAAATTTAGTCAAAAATTTTCGGGTTGTTATAGTACCTACCCGTTAAAAGAAATTTCGTCCCGAAATTTTAGTTGTTGCCATCAGTCGGCGTTGTTTGTAAACAGGTGAGGATATTTACGTTTTATTTGGTCTTCACGTTCCCAGGTATACTCGGGGCCTTTCGTGAATTCCAACTAATAGAATTTTGTTTTGTTTCAAGAGTTTAAATCTTACGATCCATAAATTCTACGAAGTGCATTTTATTATTAATGCGGAGATTATATAAAGATTAACAAGAGTGTCATTTGACTAGGTTATCCTCAGAAGGGATGATGGTGCTATACAAGCATTTTAGTAAACTGAACACATGATATGTGTTATGAATAGTATTGAGCTCATTTAAAACCTTAAGTGTTTATGCCACAATATTAGAGTAGACAAAACAAAGAGATGTACGTGAAAATCACAGTCATGAGATTGTCATTGTTTACAATAAGAATATTTTAATGATGAATATGAGTTGAAAAATAGAGTTTTATCATCGTTGAGTAATGTGAATAAAACGATTTGATTATAGGAAGAGTATAAGCGAAGCTACCACAAAAGAGTGAAATGTGGAAATATCTGTTTGCTTTAACTTTTGACGTAGTCACGATTGTTTTCCAGGATTCAAGGGATTAAAGGAAATCTTCATAATTTTTATAAGATTTGATTCTCCGGTAATTAAGGAAATTAGGATTTCCTTTAATTAAATGCGGTGAATTGCCTCGATTGCTGTGTCTGGAATTTTGCTATAAATTAGCTTCTTCCGTTTCATTATCTTCACCACTTCTATACTTTCTTTCTCAATTCATATTTCCAAAAGAGTTGTTAATATACTCAATCCCGAATTGATACTTGTTATTATATTGATCACATATGCAGTCATTCTTCTTTTTCATTTACCACCAGAGGAATCTGTTTACTTCTACTATGCTCTTGGTTTTATAGTGTTTTTAGTTCTCCCGTGTCTTTATATTGCTATACACATTGATATACACGGTTTGTAATTTCGGTGTCGTTATCGGGCTTTATATTTTTGCTTATATGTCGAAGCTTCATGCTTTTGTAAAGCAAGTAATGGTCCAAAATTTGTAGGTATGAATTTTCGAATGATCATAATGTTCTAAGTAGTTAGGAACATAATATCATGATTTGATTTGTCAAATTACCAGAATATCCGGAAAAGACCGAATCATCAAGAAAAATATTTTCTTGATATGTTTAGAGGTTAAATAGAATGAAAGATTTATGTAACATGGTTCATGATGAGGGTATGATCTGTGAACCTTTATCATGTTCCATTAGAAACTCAGCATGACTTACTGTAATATAATCACGTTGGCCCGACGTCATTATATTACACTAACTCATGCTTCAATTCCCAACTCTACTTCAAATCATTCATAATTTAAACTTGAATGTTACAGAATATAAAAACTTAAACAGTTTCCTTTATGATGTAATTAAGATAGCACGAGAATTCTTCCGTAAGGATTTAAGATAAGTAAGGAGCAAGGTATTCGCTAAGGATTTTAGCAGATACTGAATCATCTGGATTCTTTGAATACAGGTTTAGTCCTTGTGATTTATCCACAGCCTCCTTCATGTTTTGCTCAATCCGTTATTCAATTCTAAATCTGAGCTTATACCATTCTTTATTATCAAACTTTTGGCCCTTAAGACCTTCTACAATTTTACCGTTTCCTCTGCATTTAATGCAGCCATATTTGAATCATCGGTTACCAATCCGAGATGGTTTCAAGAAATTTTGTTTTTTTAGATGATTAAACGCTGATTGTAATCGTCATTGGATCTAATGGTTGATGAATAGGCGTTGTTGATTTCAAAAGTAATGAATGATAATTTCGGTGGTTTGATGTGATAATTCATCATAGAATACGAATGAATATAATTCAAGAATGTAGTGATCTTTAGGAAGATAACACTTGCTAGAGTTTTAATTGGATTCTGATATGTCAAAATATGTAGTGGTTGTTCTTTAGTGAACGAATACATATATCTTGTAAGTAGTATAGTTACTGACTATTGAATCAGAATTGAAGAATGTACAATGTAACATATTAATGTAAGATATAAATATTTCTCCGGTATTATCTACCCGTTAAAATATCAACAGTTTGTACATCAGAATATTTAATTACAATCTTTATGAAAATATACGTACATTTTCCTTCAGATGTAATCATGGATTTAATGAGTTAATATAATATTAAACTCATTTGATTTATGGTTGAAACGAGAATGAATAATCTCCAAAACCTTAGAGATTACATAATCGTCGCAGAATATTTCTCTAATGAAGTTATGAATCAATACTTCATTGTTCATTGTTATTGATATTCCTCGGTGAATGATGTTGATGCTCGTGGAATCCTTGTGAAATTCGCAAGGCACGGATAATGTTCTCTAGAAAATTTCGAGTACATCGAAAATGGAAGTATACAATCAAACATGTATTCGAATAATACACTTGGTTTATTATGAAATGGAGTTTATTGTGTTGAAGTAGTGATTAATGATTGTTAAGACATCAACGAAGGATGTACATCATAGCATATTAGTGATATGAATTAACCAAGTAGTACATACTAGTTAAGATTCACACGTAATAGCTTAGTACGTAAAGATTTATTATTGTTCCAAACCATATATATATAAGGTATACATATATAATTCTTCAGGAAAAATGAGTCAATACATCTTAAATCATTATTAATAATATTCCTTGGTGGCTGTGGTGTTGCTGTTGCTGCACTGGTGGTGCTGTCGGTGCTGGTTATGCTGCTGATGCTCTTAGATTTTGCACCATATTCTCTAGAGCACTATTCGAGCGCGGAGCTCGTTGACTTCTTCTATTATTCCAGGATGATTGGCAGTTCGAACAAGGGGATGAATAAGATCTAGAATTCTAGATATTATATATTCATGACGGGATATCCTGGAAATGAGGGTGAAAATGGTGTTCCGGATTGGTTCGCTGATAAGTACTTCAGGTTCTTCGCCAATAGGTGAATTCGGTTGGTGGAAGGGATCACCTTCTTCTCGCCTCCATTGTTTAAGTCGACTACGAACCCATCCCCAATTCATCCAGAAAAGATGATGACTGATTGGTTAGTTTATTCCGGTTACGCTGCTGTTGGAGCTCGGGGAGTTCGAGGAATCAAGTGAGTAATCCATATTATGTGATTGAATAAAGGGTTTTGATATGAGATGAGTGTTGAATACTGAATGATATATTTTTCTCCTTGAATACGTATATATAGCAAAAAGATTTCCGTAATTTACGGAGAAAATTTAAGAAAAGTGTTAGACAAAGTCTATTGGGATTGATATGATAAGATATGATTTGTCTATACTCCATTTATGCAATAATTGCAGTATGACGTGTCGAGATAAAGAAATGATAAGTATGTAATCAGATAATCTTTCGATTAAAGACTTTCAATTCGCAATGGCCTATTCAGGTCTAGGGACTTGAGCTATAGGATTCTTTAAATCGGTAATCCAAACCCTTCCATTCTAGAGTTTCGTAGACGCCATCCGTCAAGAAAGTTCAATGATTAAAAATAACGAGAAAACAAAAATTTTAGAAGTAACGAATATGAATAGTGATGACATTATAATGTTTTTGAGTTATCGAGAATCTTTATGAGTCAATAATGACATTTTCCAGTTCGCAAACTAATGCACAAAGGCATAAGGGCACATAGGTACGTGATATAACAAGGAGGTTATATACGTTTGAGTATGAGTAGTAACAAACATAGGAGTTTCAAAAATCAGGGATGACATTTCATGTAATACATACGTAATACACCAAAATCAGGATAGATGACATAGGAATGTCAAGAATTTCAGAAATTATGAGTGACATCCCTCGGTTTTACCAACCGAGGTGATATTATAAAGATAAGGCGTGTGAGTTATAGAATATTGTGAATCACAATGGGAGTTCCTCCCCGAGTGACAGAATAAAAGATATGTATATGTATGATGCAAGTAATAATGTTCTAAAGCTATAGGTCAGGCTGTAGACTAGACTTTAATGCATCCTATTGATGATGTAGCGTGAGGGTACGAAATAGTATTAATTTTTACTACAAAATGCGACGAAATATTACACAAGTTTTATTTATTTATTTATCGAGTGGATATACCTAAACCTTGCTACAACACTTATAGGCAGTGTACCTAATCGTAGAGTAGTGTAGTTTTTAGTAAGTCCGGTTCGTTCCACAGGGAGCTGGTGAAGTTAACGCTATATTATTAAGTTTATTTGTAAAAATATATATATAAATAAGTAGTAGTATTATTATAAAATGGGGGTTTTACCGTTTAATGACCGGTTTGTCGATTTTAAGCGTAAAAATAAATGACAAAAATTAAAGTGCGTAAAATAAATTGCGATAAATAAAATGACAGAAAATAAAATGACAGAAAATAAAAGTGCGATGAAAAATACAATAAAACAATTATGCTTATTTAAACTTCCGTAACCATGATGTTTGACTTTTTGATTTTAATTAATTGTCCAATGGGTTAATTGTCCTTTGTCCTGGATTATTTGAAACCTATTTGGTTTTTGTCCAAAACAGTTCACCGGTCATAAATATAAAGTGCGAGTGTCCCCGTCAAATTACCCTTATACCCGAAGTCAAATATTCCAACTAATTAAGGATTTAAACTGTGACGCAGTTATCACTTCTGTCAACAATTACACCAGTTATCACTGTATGTAATCTACCCCTGTTTTGATTAGATATGAATATTAATTTACCCACTTGATCAGTTTGAATAATCAATTACCCAACCCGAATAATTAATTAAATGATTATAATAGATTCCATATGAACGTCACTAAATAGGACAACCATAATCATTATTAATTATTAGGATAATTAATTTGAAGATAGGTTCGACAGACTCCAATGAGTTGTCACTCAATTAGACAATACCCCCATCTATTAATAGTCAATAGTCCAATTTCCACAAGTATCGGTCTTTTGCCCAAACCTTAATTATGGTACAAAGCCCAATTACCCAATTTTAGTAATTAGCCCAACATCATGATTACTTCGGCTCAAATAAGCATAATAATAACTTAGCTACGAGACATTAATATAAAAAGGTTGAACATAACTTACAATGATTAAAAATAGCGTAGCGTTACACGGACAGAATTTCGACTTACACACTCAAATGATCTCTATCATAAATCTTATTATTATCATAATTTAAACTTAAAATTAAGATTATTGTTATATCTTATTACATTAACATTATGATAGAGATATAGAATATAGATATTGATAATTGATATTGATAATTGATCGAAGAAAAAAGATCGGAAAAGTTTTCTTCCCCATTCATCGAACGTAATATAGCCTTTTATAGGCAAATTAGAAATTGAATTTTCATTTACGACCCCTGAACTATGCTCAATTAACAACTTTTTATTATTTAATATTATTCTTATTATGAATTATTTAAATATTATATTTTATTCTTGTGCATAGTTGACTCGTAATTTTTACACCGTTGCGTCGAGCGTTGAGAGTTGGTTCATGTCCCGGTTCCGGATTTTCGAACGTCCTTTCGTATAATTTAATATCTTGTACTTTGCGTTTTGTAACTTGTACTCTTGTCATTTTTAGACGTTCTTCATCAATAATTTGAACCTTTTTGATTGTATCTTGTACATTTGAGCTTTTTGGACGTTTTGGTCTTTCAAATCTTCGTTTTTGTCTTTAAATCTTCATTTTCGAGCGATTTGCGTCTTTCGTCTTCGCACTTATTTATTTAACTATTACAACTAAAAATAAGGAAATTACATTTAAAAACTTTACATATTGGAACGATATTGCTACTAAATATATGTTCATTTGGAACACTATCAAATATCCCCACACTTGAGCGTTGCTTGTCCTCAAGCAATACAGAACTTGAAATAAAAACATACATGAATCACTTTTTTATTCATCACATTTTGTACATCAGTGATTTTGATATAGCGGTATAAACAATGACAGTAATGATGGTTAAAGGTGGGTGTGTCATCCACAGTTGCCTCGGGTTTAGGTCAACGACACTTGCAATCAAATAGCCGATTTACTTTCGGTTTCCAAAGCAAAGTGCACATTTGAAAGGTGGTTTACAGTCCCACATGACTATTAAAATGTAGATCCTTAAGGAAATTGGATCTTTATGAAAACATTTGATCTTTTTTTGAAAATTTAATCTTGCTTTTACCCTAGATAAGTTTTCCGGAATAACCCTTCACCGGTGTTTGTAAAATATTTTTGTGGGTTGTGTGGGTTTCAGATTTGAAAATTTTAGCTCAACACTTGTGGTTTTGTGTTACCCACTTGCTAACCTTGTATTAGGAAAGCAACACGTCCAGTTTACTTGTCCCGTATATTACCTTTCGGCAAACTACCGTCCGGTTGTAAAGGAAAGCGATGAACAAGAAACTGTTAAGGCAATGTCCCGTGACATGCAGATGATTATGGTCTTATTAACGTGTCGGATGCTAGAACTATCCTTGGTAGGAGCGATAGTAAAGATCATCCTATAATTTTTCGGTCTGGCACAAGGTCCTGTCTCCGACCATGCTATGCAACCACCGTTCTTACGGTTGACACCCGATTTAGTTCAGGTGACCTAATGAATTCCAGGTGAATTCCTAGGATTTTACGTTCAATGGTAATGAACGCATTGAAAATGGATTTTCAGAAAACAAATCGGTTTGCAATTTTGATCAAAATATTTTCTCGTTCAAGCTCGAGTTTAGATATCATTGAATTCCATGAGTTTGAATTCTCAATCTTTAAGGTCAATCTCTAGGATTGAGTAATATCAGTCTTAAAAGCTGATTTTTAATCTTTAAGGAGATTATCCTTTCTGGGGATCTGATTCATTAGTCTTATCAAGCTAATTTGCACGGTGCCCCCCCATTGTACGAGATAAATCCTTCTCATGGTTAGGATAAATCTGACCACATGGCGACCCTGTTTGATGCTGAGGTCCGTGGATTTCCTGCTGATTTTAGAGATGACTTTTCTAGGTTTTTCGTCAACCTACAGCTGGTCTGGACGACAACTTCATGACCTAAATCAAGAAGCGCGTGTCTTTTTCGGAAGACTTTACTTCCTTCAAATGATGGAATTGATTCATCGTGTAGATCCATCTTTCTTACAGTAAATCGGGTAAAACTGATTAAAATCGTCCAAAGCAAAAGTACCTGCAATAATCTTGTACAAAAATATGTGATATATGTTTTAAATTGAATAACTTGGTACATTCTTCCCACACTTAGTTTCTTTCTTTGCCTTTTTATTTTCTTCTATTTCATTTTAAATGAATTCAAGCGTTTTAGGGTGTTTCTCAATTTATGTCCTTTTCGAGGTAACGATAATTTCGGTATTATCACCTAGTTTTCATCGTTCATAAATATGTATAAACATGATTTTAAATTCATTTAGTTGATAATTTTTCAAATTTTCACAAAATTTGGCAAATAAACTAAGTGCAAACCCGAGAGAATTTATAACCCTTCCCCACACTTGAGATCATGCAATGCCCTCATTTGCATGAAATCAGACTATAATTATAAATTCATGAGGGTGATTAGTGTAGAAAAGTGATTAAAAATACCCAGTTTGTAAGCATATTATTTTACATCACATTTGATATTTTGCTTCTTGTCGTCAAAATCAGTAGCTATTGCTGAACTTAATGTTAGTCTTTGAAAGTGCGTTGTTCTACCCTGTTTTGTACATAATATAAAATACAAACATATATATACATATTTTTGAAGTTGAGTATATTACCCTACGTTCAAAAATTTATAAAGTCTAATATCTTTTTGGCATACTTTAGATCAATAAAATTAAAAATAATGATAACAAAATTTGCCGTCCCACCCTCGGGTAAAGCAATTTCGGCTTAATGACCTAGTCTTCAACTCACGACGAATTCTAGAAATCATTTTTTCAACTTAATGAATTAAAGTAAATTTTGTTTTTAAATATCACACAAAACTTAAAAGCATATTAATTTCATATAAAACCTAAAAAAAAAAAAAAAAAAAATCAGAATGGGGGGAGAAAACTAGTTCTTTAGTGTCTGCTAGCGGAAAAGACCAATCGGATTCCATTCTCGGAACTACACGAGAACAGAACAACTAACTCTAGATAGCATTTTCTTTTTAGAACATTTGAATCTCCCCACACTTAGGTAGCCGTGGTGTCAAAATTGTGATTAACTTTATCGTCAATTTCTCTTGGTCCATAATCAACTTGCATATCCGTGACTTTTTCTTTAAGCCATTGGTCGGATTCCTGTGTAATATCCATAATTTCAACTAGTTTCTCCTTTTCTTTAGGTGATAGATTGGATACTAACCGGTTACATAACTTAAAGTTCCCCTTGGTTCTAGCATCGCGAATCCGTTTAATAAGTTTCTTCATTGAACTATTAATAATGGGATCATTTAATTTCGTATCAACAACGGGGTTCTTTGTTATCATGTCATCATTAGGTTTTACTTCATTTTCCCCACACTTAGGCGTTTTATTATTGCTAAGCACTACCGTTGGAGTTGGTAAAACAACATGGTTATTACCAATCGTTTTTACTGGTTCAACGGTTTTAGTTGGTGGAGATTTAGACTTTCGAATCATAAAGGTGATTGATTTGTTACCACTTTTAAGTGTCATTCTTCCATTTACTACATCAAATAACGCCCCGGTGGACGCAAAGAATGGTCGACCTAAAATTAGAGGAACGTTTGGGTCCTCTTCTATGTCAATGACAATAAATTCGACTAGAAAGGTTAAATTGCCTACTTGAACGGGTAGATTGTCAGCAATTCCAACTGGGTGCTTAATGGTTTGATCAAAGAGTCGAACACTCATATCCGTTGGACTTAACTTACCTACACCTAATCTCTTATATAAGGAAAGAGGCATAACACTTACACTTGCACCTAAATCTGCTAGTGCATCATACATGACACAATCACTAAGTAGACAAGGAACAATAAATTCACCCGGATCACCTACCCTAGGTGGAGGTTTTGGTGGAACTGTCTTCACCGGGTTTATATTTACGGCTTTTGTTTCTTGCACTTTCTTATTCTTTTTCTTCTTCTTCTTTCCAGAGGTATCACAATCTTTATTACCTATCACTTGCTCATACTCAACTCCTTTTCTTGGAAACGGGATGGGTGGTTTGTATGGTGCCACCACTGGCTTTACATACTCGGGTGGTGGTGGTGTAACTTCTTCATTGTTACTCTCATCTAAAACCTTCCCATCTTCTGGTGCTGGTTTTTCAGAATTCGTTGAAACCATATTAACATTCTCATTCCGAGGATTTACTTCAGTATTACTCGGTAGCTTTCCTTGTTCCCTCTCACTCATCATGCTAGCAAGAGTACCTACGTGTTTTTCTAGATTCAAAATGGAAGCTTGTTGAGTTCTTAATGACTGATCAAACCTCTCGTTCGTTTGGGTTTGAGTTTCAATAAATTGTGTTTGAGATTCAACTAGCTTGAATACCACGTCTTCCATATTTGACTTTTTCTCTTCGGTTTGTTGTTGTGGTTTATATAAGCCAGGTCTTTGTTGATTGAAAGTGTTGTTTTGAGTTGGTTGGTTATTCGGACCTTGTTGGTTATACCAGTTATTTTCGGGTCCTTTTGGATTGTAAAGAATGTTTTGATTTCGATTGAAGTTTGGCCTTGGCGGTTGATAATTATTCTGATAACTATTTTCCAGCCTTTGGTTCATGTAGACAACATTCTCACGTTGTTCCAATGTTGGTTCAATGTGACAATCTTTCAATAAGTGTGGTCCACCGCATAGCTCACAACTGATTCGTATTGCGTGAATATCTTTATTCATCTTTTCCATTCGTCTTTCGAAAGCATCTATTTTTGCGGAAACGGAATCAAAGTCATGGCTAGAATCGGCTCTAGCCACTTTAGATGAACGAAAAATATCTTTTTCTTGGTGCCACTCATGCGAGTGGGAGGCTGTGTTATCAATAATTTTGTAAGCTTCAGTTGCGGTTTTCTTCATAATGGATCCACCAGCGGTTATGTCGATGTCTTTTCGTGTAGCAACGTTGACACCTTGGTAGAATATTTGTACTATTTGGTAAGTGTCTAAACCGTGTTGAGGACATCCTCTCAACATCCTTCCGAATCTTGTCCACGCCTCATATAATGTTTCATTTGGCTTTTGCGCGAACGTAACAATTTCTCCTTGAAGTCTCACGGCTTTAGATGCCGGAAAGAATTGTTTAAGAAATTTTTCAACTAAAACATCCCATGTGTCAATCGCCCCTTCAGGTAACGATTCTAACCAATCTTTGGCTTCTCCCTTTAAAGTCCAGGGAAACAACATGAGATAGATCTGCTCATCTTCCACTTCTCGGATTTTGAATAGTGTACAAATTCTTTTAAACGTACGAAGGTGTTCGTTAGGATCTTCATTCGGTGCACCACTGAATTGGCATTGGTTAGTTACCATGTGTAGAATTTGTCCTTTGATTTCATAATCTGGCGCATTAACTTCTGGCTTAATAATGGCGTGACCTTGGCCCGTGCGTGTAGCTCTCATTCGGTCTTCCATACTTAGAGGTTCTAGATTTTTCATGATTGGAAGTGTTGTATCCGAATCACTAGAGGTTTCTAATTTAATGGTTTCTTCCTCAACAATCTCTGTTTGAAGGATTGGTGGTTCTGGAGGAATAATTAGTGGATCAGGGTCTCGGAATTGTCCCTGAGTATTCTCCGGATTCTCAATTGTGATATTGGTTTCAAAAACTGGATTATCGGAAATTTGAGTTGAAGTACTCGGTCGACTTGATGACGAGTCTAAAGAAAAATCAACGGCAGCTATATTTGTTAAACGATGTCTTGATCGAGTTACAGGTGGTGAACGTACAAAAGGTGGTGAACGTCTTGCTCGGTGCATTCACTGAATATCCTATTAGTTTTAAAAAGGAAAGAAAAATTATAATAAGTTATCCAACCAATAGACTTTTCTGATTTTGCCCACGTTTCGAATAGCCAAAAGATGCAGCAGAGGGGCAGGATTCGTTTGGTCTCAATATAATTGAGGACTGTTTGGCTCCAATAACCCGGTCCACGTACAAATCCAACTATTACTACGAACCAGAAAATTTTGATGTCTATCAATTTAACCACTTAAAATAAATTTTCGTAATTTTAAGAAATTTAGAGAAGAAGTAGAAAAAAATTCTAAGTCCTAAAAACTAGAATGGCGAGAAATAAGAGAGAAAAAGATTGCGCGTCGAAAAATGTTGAAAAATAAAAAAGGTCGAAAAATAGGCGTCGAAAAATAAAAATAAGAAAGTAGTGCGAAATACGGCGTTGTAAAATTCTAAAGCACCTAAAACTTAGTCTAAGGAATAAGCACTTAAGGGATTTTACGGCAAAGCCTAAAAATTCTTAGAAGTAAAAATAAATACTAAGGCAAAAACTATAGTTAAAACTAAGAGTTGCGACTATAGTCTAAAAAAAACTAAAGGTAAATAAAACTTAAATTAAAACACTTAAAAAAAATTGACACTAAGCATCTAAAAGAAATAAAGTTCTACTACCATATATTATTATTATATTATTGTTAAATAAGCTACGCTAGAGACATCAAACTAAAAGAAAAAAATGAGATCTGTGAATTGGTTGTCAACAGCTGTGCCCCACTTGGGGTTGAAATTATTGAAAAAATATAAACTTCACAAATACATTGAACCGAAATAAGTGGAAATAAGCAAGTGGTCACGACACATTTTTTTTTTTTTTTTTTTTTTTTTTTTTTTTTTTTTTTTTTGGAATCCCTTCTTGAATACTCCGTAGTTTGTAATTGATGTCACCAAAAATGGTTTCTTGTTTTATTTCCAACCCGAATAGTTTGTAATTGACATATATTTTTGAATTAAAATATATTTGAACCCTTAAGTGCTTATTTGATGTGTGTCGCGAGATATTAGAAATTAACCCTTTATTGGATGCCTTTTGTTGACCAATCGCTTTTGTAGAAAATTTATATGTATATAAAATAAAATAAACGTGTATTTTAAAATTAAGAAAAAAAATCAAAACACTTATTAATTTTATATTTTATAAACAAAATCTTAAAAAAAAATATATATATATTTTTTGTTTTTTTTTTTTTTAACACTTATTACAATTACAATATATTTTACAAAATATAGCGTTTTGCCGAGGTCCCCGGCAGCGGCGCCAAAAACTTGATGATGTAGCGTGAGGGTACGAAATAGTATTAATTTTTACTACAAAATGCGACGAAATATTACACAAGTTTTATTTATTTATTTATCGAGTGGATATACCTAAACCTTGCTACAACACTTATAGGCAGTGTACCTAATCGTAGAGTAGTGTAGTTTTTAGTAAGTCCGGTTCGTTCCACAGGGAGCTGGTGAAGTTAACGCTATATTATTAAGTTTATTTGTAAAAATATATATATAAATAAGTAGTAGTATTATTATAAAATGGGGGTTTTACCGTTTAATGACCGGTTTGTCGATTTTAAGCGTAAAAATAAATGACAAAAATTAAAGTGCGTAAAATAAATTGCGATAAATAAAATGACAGAAAATAAAATGACAGAAAATAAAAGTGCGATGAAAAATACAATAAAACAATTATGCTTATTTAAACTTCCGTAACCATGATGTTTGACTTTTTGATTTTAATTAATTGTCCAATGGGTTAATTGTCCTTTGTCCTGGATTATTTGAAACCTATTTGGTTTTTGTCCAAAACAGTTCACCGGTCATAAATATAAAGTGCGAGTGTCCCCGTCAAATTACCCTTATACCCGAAGTCAAATATTCCAACTAATTAAGGATTTAAACTGTGACGCAGTTATCACTTCTGTCAACAATTACACCAGTTATCACTGTATGTAATCTACCCCTGTTTTGATTAGATATGAATATTAATTTACCCACTTGATCAGTTTGAATAATCAATTACCCAACCCGAATAATTAATTAAATGATTATAATAGATTCCATATGAACGTCACTAAATAGGACAACCATAATCATTATTAATTATTAGGATAATTAATTTGAAGATAGGTTCGACAGACTCCAATGAGTTGTCACTCAATTAGACAATACCCCCATCTATTAATAGTCAATAGTCCAATTTCCACAAGTATCGGTCTTTTGCCCAAACCTTAATTATGGTACAAAGCCCAATTACCCAATTTTAGTAATTAGCCCAACATCATGATTACTTCGGCTCAAATAAGCATAATAATAAATTAGCTACGAGACATTAATATAAAAAGGTTGAACATAACTTACAATGATTAAAAATAGCGTAGCGTTACACGGACATAATTTCGACTTACACACTCAAATGATCTCTATCATAAATCTTATTATTATCATAATTTAAACTTAAAATTAAGATTATTGTTATATCTTATTACATTAACATTATGATAGAGATATAGAATATAGATATTGATAATTGATATTGATAATTGATCGAAGAAAAAAGATCGGAAAAGTTTTCTTCCCCATTCATCGAACGTAATATAGCCTTTTATAGGCAAATTAGAAATTGAATTTTCATTTACGACCCCTGAACTATGCTCAATTAACAACTTTTTATTATTTAATATTATTCTTATTATGAATTATTTAAATATTATATTTTATTCTTGTGCATAGTTGACTCGTAATTTTTACACCGTTGCGTCGAGCGTTGAGAGTTGGTTCATGTCCCGGTTCCGGATTTTCGAACGTCCTTTCGTATAATTTAATATCTTGTACTTTGCGTTTTGTAACTTGTACTCTTGTCATTTTTAGACGTTCTTCATCAATAATTTGAACCTTTTTGATTGTATCTTGTACATTTGAGCTTTTTGGACGTTTTGGTCTTTCAAATCTTCGTTTTTGTCTTTAAATCTTCATTTTCGAGCGATTTGCGTCTTTCGTCTTCGCACTTATTTATTTAACTATTACAACTAAAAATAAGGAAATTACATTTAAAAACTTTACATATTGGAACGATATTGCTACTAAATATATGTTCATTTGGAACACTATCACCTATAAATCTGGGTTATCCATGAGAATTTCAGCGAACATGGCCTAGATGGCCCACTCATCAAAATTTGATTTTATAAATTGGCCAGAACAATTAAACGATCGCGATTCGAGAAAAATACCGCTACATAAATTAAATACACGAGAAGAATAGTAATTCAAGAAATAAAACATAGGAATATTTTAGTAACTCATACGACATCGGAATATCGTATTAAAATAATTCGGATTTGGAAATCTCAAAAATCTAATCGTTGGTTTGGAAACCGAGACGATTCATCGAATAAAAATGTTATACGTAGGAACGTACAAACACATAGTCACACCTTTTTATTTAATAAATAATATAGGAATATTAGAATATAATTTAGTCATATAAAATGAATTCATAAAACCTTTCAAAATTTTGAGACTCATAATAACAAGTTTGCTTATCGAGTCGAAAACATTCAATCATATAGAGAATTGACTTAAAAATAAGTTGAGATTTTCCGACAAGAAATGATAAGTAAAATTTAAAATAAACACGTATGGTCAAAGTCCAGACTCACTAATGCATCCTAACAACTACCGGTTAGACACACTAATGCAAATTCTAGTTCGCTAAGACCAACACTCTGATACCAACTGTAACACCCCATCAAAATCCATTAACGGCGATGTTAACTCTGGTCCCAGTGCTTGGCTTAACTTCTATGTAACAGCAAAGTTATACAGCGGAAGCAAAAAGTACCTGAGAATAAACATGCTTAAAAAGTCAACACTAGGTTGAGTGAGTTCATAGGTTTGTCATAATTAATGATTTTGATAATTGTAATAGATTACAAGATTTCAGTTTTCATAAATATCCTTACACCGCAGTGTAATAAAAAGATTCTACAACCATGGGCACCTGGTAACAAGCCTTAATGATAACAATATAATAATGAATACCCCTGATGTCTATAGAGCACCGAATCAAGTGCGAAAAATACCCTCGAAGTACTAAACATCCGTTGACTGCTAGCGCGACTAGCCCGGATGGGGTTGTCAAACCCGATAGATCTATCAATTGGATTCGTGCCTACGGTACAGAGACCAATAGATTATGTTACCAAGCTAGGGGAATATTTCTGATTCTAACCCACATAGAATTAAGTTTAATACTTGTATCTATTTTGTAAAACAGATATAAAACATTGCATGTATTCTCAGCCCAAAAATATATTTAAAAAGGGAGCTATGAAAACTCACAATACTGTATTTCGTAGTAAATATGTGTATGATGACACTGAATAAGTGCAGAGTTGTCCTCGGATTCACGAACCTATATTAAGTATATATATTAACACATATACTCGTAATCGAATAAGTTTATGTATATATTATTTCAATTTCAATTGTTATATATTTCTGTATATATATATATATATATATATATATATATATATATATATATATATATTATATAAGTACTTATTTGATAAAGTATTGTTGATAATAATAATGATGATACTAATAAAAATAAAATGATAATTTTACTAAAAATGATGTTTTAAATAAAATGGTAGTTTTGATAATTATGATTTACTAATAATAATACTTACTTAATAATAATAATAATAATGATAACAGTTTTTAATAAAAATGAAAAGTTTAATAATCATAAAAATTATAATTTTTGGTAACAATATTTAACATAACTATAATCTTAATCATAATAATTAAAAATATCAATAATAATACAATAATAATAATAATACTAATAATAATAATAATGTTAATACTAATGATATTAATAATAATGATAATATAAACTATATTAGTGAAACAAATTTTTAAAGTCCATGTTATTAACAATAATGATAATAATTAGTAATACAATAGTACTAGTAAGTAATAATAATAACATAATAATATTAATAATAGTAATAATAATAATAATAATAATAATAATAATAATAATAATAATTAATAATAATAAAAATAGAGTTAGAAACTAACTTAGAAGCCTTTCTAAAAAAATATGCCCAAGGCAGGGCTCGAACCCGCGACCTCTCGAAACCCAAAACATACTCTAAACCATTCTGCTGTTTGTGTCTTTCTAATTTAATACCCAAATTTATTTTACTTAATCCATTTTACTCGTTTCTACCTTCTTCTTCAACAAACTAATATCGACCAAAGTATTATCAACCATAATTAATTAACTAAACTAATTTAGGTTCTTTTAATTGAAACAGAAACGCATAAGTGGGTGGTTAAAACACAAAAAAAAATAAACAAAAAATTTAAAACAGCTCCTACTGCAGCTCGAGGTTTAGAGAAATTTTTTTTCGTGATTTTGATTTCAAGGACATTTTAGCTCATGATTACAACACAAATTATGTTTCAAATTACTCCTAGAAACTTTTAAAATTATCAATTTGACTGAAAACATCAACACAAGAACAAAATTCGTGATGAACACAGAGTTGATTCTTTTGTAAAATATCTTTGACTCGAAAATTAAAGCTTGATATAATGAATTGGAAGCTAAGATTTTGCAGAAAGATCGTTTAGAGGATTCCTAACAACACTGCACTTTTAGATTTTGAAATACGATTCGATATAGAGCTTTTGAAAAATTGAATTATGAGCAAAGGTATACGAGCTCTATATAAAAAAAATCAATTTAATTCACTAATTTTTTTTTGTTGTAATTCATAATTGATAGTGTGTGATTGCCAGATAGAATTCGATAGTATTATATCCAAATTGATCGATTGGGACAAAACAAAAACCAGTAGCAATATATAAAATATGTCATGATTAATCAGAGAAAAAAAATATATAAAAAATGGATCACGATGTTTAAAAAAATCACAAGCAATCATAAATAAAAAAAATTGATTTTATATAATATTGATTGGTTCCTTGTTTTTAACTTTTAATTTATTTGTTATTATTAATTAATTAATATTAATACTAATAATAATAATTATTTTAATAGTAATAATACTAATAATAATAAAAATAATTATATTAATAATAATAATAATACTTCTAATATTATTAATAAAAATAATAATAATGTAAATAGTAAGAATAATTATATTTTATAATAATATAAATAATAATAGCATTAACAATAATAATATTAATAGATAAAGATCATAATAATAATGATAATGATAATTATAAAAATGATAATAATATTAGTATTAATGATAATAATAATAATAATTTAATTCTTAATAATAATAATAATGATACTAATATTATTAATATTGATAGTAATATTAATATAATAAAATTAATTATGTGTATCAAATTTCATATCAATATATTATTATTGAAAATAATAATATTGATATAAATGTTAAGATTTATAATAATAATGAAGGTAATAATAATTGTAAATGATAATGATGAGTGATAATAATAATATTAATATAACAATTTAATATTAATACATAATTATTTACAAATAATAGTTCGTAAATCGTCAGAATTAGTCGAGGTTAAATGAAATCATATAAGAATTAGGTTCAAATTTAGTCGGAAATTTCCGGGTTGTTATAGTCGGGTTTAGTTAATCCCAGACCCGAACCCTATTACGAAACCCCGCCTCAAACCCAGCCCAAAACCCGTCGGGTCCCCATTTACTTACATACTATCGGGTTTCGGGTTTTTCCACGGGTAAACGGTTATCCCGATTAGTCATTGTGTATCCATTTTTCATTAAGTTACCAAATCAAGATATCGAAAAATAACTTAACTACTTCATGTTTAAAGTATTATAAAATATCTCATATAAAAAGTTGATTGAAATTTTTTAAAATACTCAAATACACAAAGTATAGAAAATATTAAATCTTGAAAGCTTGTTGTATATGATTATATTAAATAAAATTATACTTGTTTTCAAAACAAATAAGAGAAATCTTTCATACATTAACAATATAATATTAATACTAAAAATTTACATAAAATTATTATTAAAATTTCTCGGACCGGTCGGGTATACGGGTTTGTATCCAAAACCATACCCGAACCCAAACTAGGAAATTTTTTTATAACCATCCCCATACCCGGGCCCATGACCCGACGGACTCGGGTCAGACCCGACCCAAATATAAAGGGTTTCGGGTTTTCCAATCGGGCACGGGTCATTTTGCCATCCCTACTTTTAGCCCACCATAAAATTAAAATCTAAAGTTAAAATCGATAAAAAAAAAATAAACCCTAAATAGTTACAGCACCCTCCTTTTTCCTCCTTTTTAATTTTTTTATTTTCTTTCTTCTCTTTGTACTTCATCTTCCCTAAATTATTTTTTCCTTCACATTTAACACATCCTTCAGAAAAATCTCCCTTAAAGATAAATATACATCATTTAAAAAGAAATGATTATACAAATAGGATCACATTTGGATTATAATTTATATTATTGAGCCAAAATTTAAAGATAAAAAACCCTAAAACCCAATAATAAACAAAAATGAAAAATAATATATGCTCTTTTCAGATTGTGCATGCATTCTCTCCTGTTTCTAGTGATCGACAATCCCTAGCCTTCTTACTAGATTTCCAATTGCCGGAAAAGGAACCCACTCAACAATCTTTATTCATCGTCGGTAGGAAGCAATAATCAAAGACTCATGAAAGATGGCTTGGTGCCATTTATGTCTTTGATGAAAAGTTGAAAGACGCCCATAAGATGCAAATGTTATGAGCGTTCTCGAAATGTATATTAATAAAAAGAAATGGTCTAATATGTAGTTGAAGAATTGGGGGAAAAACATATTTGTTGTGTTTTTCATTGACTTCAATTTATGTTGTTCTGATAATGCTAAAAACGAACATATATTTCATAGCATTATCCCTCAAGAAATACAAGCTTTTAGTTGCAATTGTTCTATTTAAAAGTGATATTCATTTAGATATTAAAAGGTGAAGACAAAAGACAGATTCGACGAATTAAAGACGCAAATGACCAAAACGCAAAAAAGTACAAAGTACAATCCAAGAAGTTCAAATTATTGATGAGAAACGTCTAAAAGTTACAAGAGTACAAGCCGCGGAACGTAAAGTACAAGATATTAAATTGTACGCAAGGATGTTCGAAAATCCAGAACCGGGACATGAACCAACTATCAACGCGCGACACAACGGAGCTAAAATTACAAGTCAACAATACAAAAGAATATAATATATAATTAATATAATATATAATTAATTATATAAAATTATATATATTATATTATATATTAAATAAATACGCGCAGCCCACGTTTTGGAATCATTTGGAGCAGGAAAAGATGGCCATGCGATCGCATGGCCTGGAAGAGTTAATTCCATGCGATCGTATGAGCCCAGGAGTCAGGCCACATCTATAAATTGAAGCGTTTTTCGAATGAAATAAACACAACAATATATATCCATCTACTCTCTATCTCTCAAATATATATTTATATTTATATTTTAATTATAATTTTAATATTAAAGTTTAATAATAATAAGGTTATGTTAGCGAATGTTTTAAGTTTGTAAGTCGAAACTCTGTCCGTGTAACGCTACGCTATTAATACTGATTGTAAGTTATGTTCAACCTTTTTAAATTAATGTCTCGTAGCTAAGTTATTATTATGCTTATTTAAATCGAAGTAATCGTTTGGGCTAAATATTAAAGACGGGGTTATTGGACTTTGTACCATAATTGGGGTTTGGACAAAAGATCGACACTTGTGAAAATTAGACTATGGGCTATTAATGGGCTTTATATTAACTAAACGATACCTCGTTAATTTAATATAAAGGTTACAATTTGACGTACCTATATATAACCACATACGCTTAATTACGTGCGGTGGGCGGGATATCTACAAATACGAATAATTGTTCATTTTACCGGACACGGGGATGAATTAATAGTTAATGGACTCATTAAAACAGGGGTGGATTACATTCAAGGGTAATTGGTGTAATTGCTAACAAAGTAGTAAAACCTTGGATTACACGCAGTCGATAACCTGGTGTATTCATTAAACAAAGTATTAAGACCTTGTTACAGTTCGAATCCCCAATTAGTTGGAATATTTAACTTCGGGTATAAGGATAATTTGACAAAGATTCTCGCACTTTATAATTATGACTGATGGACTATTATGGACAAAACCATATGGACATATCGAATAATCCAGGACAAAGGACAATTAACCCATGGTAATAAACTAAAATCAACACGTCGAACATCATGATTACGGAAGTTTAAATAAGCATAATTCCTTTATTTTATATCTTCATCATACTTTTAATTATCGCAATTTTATGTATCGTCATTTTATTTATCATACTTTTAATTATCGCATTTTCATTTATAGTCATTTACTTTACGCTTTAAATTAAGTTATTTTTATATTTAATATTTTACATTAGGTTTTAATTGTGACTTAAGACATAAAATCGACAAACCGGTCACTAAACGGTAAAAACCCCTTTTTTATAATAATAATAATATTACTTATATATATATATATATATATATATATATATATATATATATATATATATATATATATATATATATATATATATATATATATATATATATATATATACAATTATAGTTTAAAAATATAGAGTTAAACTTGGCTAGCTCCCTGCGGAACGAACCGAACTTACTAAAAACTACACTACTATACGATTAGGTACACTGCCTATAGTGTTGTAGCAAGGTTTAGGTATATCCATTCTATAAATAAATAAATAACTTGTGTAAAATTGTATCGTATTTAATAGTATTTCGCAATAAAAATATAACTATTTCGTATACACATCGCATAACATCAAGTATTTTTGGCGCCGCTGCCGGGGAACTTCAACAGCGCCGAAAGCAAAATGCTATATATATATATATATATATATATATATATATATATATATATATATATATATATATATATATATATATATATATATATATATTAGTTTTTAAGCTATTTTTGTAAAAATATAATTTTATATAAGTTTTAAAATACAAAAATATAAAAGAAAAATATATTTCTATTTAAATTAAAAAGTTTATATTTTTATTTTTTTTTGTTAAAAATTAAAACTAATAAGTATTTTTTTTAAATATAAGTTTTTTTATTACATATTATTTTTTTATATATAAATTTAAGAACCAAAAAAAAAAAATTAAAAGTAAACGGGCCTGGTACTGTAGCAGCCCATAATCTGGCCTGGTCTCCATCCCCATGCGACCGCATGATAATCACACACTCAATCCATGCGATCGTATGGATTGATTTGACTGGTCAGGTACCTTAGCCGACAGAATTAGGGTTTAATTTAATTTAATTATTAATAATAATAATAATAATAATAATAATAATATTATTATTATTATTATTATTATTATTAACCCTAATTAGGTTTTAGTTATTTAATTAGTTTTTAATTTTAAGATTTAATTTATATTTTGTAATATTAATTTTTAATATAAATACTAATTATATAAATTAATACTTTTGTGAAATATAATATAAAAATAATATTTTTATAAAAATTGTATTTTTATAACTTTAAGTTTTATTTTTATATTTTCGTATTTGTAAATTGTATATTTATCATTCGTAATTAGTTTAAATTTAGTTTTTGCCGTAGTTAATTTCTATTTCTAGATTCTTAGGCTTTGCCGTAAAATCTCTTAAGTGATTTTTATTTAGATTAAGATTTAGGCGCTTTAGAATTCTACGACGTCGCTTATCGCTTTAGTATTTAATAGATTTTAGTGCCTTTTTAAGTTATTGCCGTTTTGGATATAGAATTCCTTTTAAGCTTTAATACCTTTAGAAGTAAGTTTTAATTTTTAGTTTCTAGACTTTTAAGTTTCGACGTTTTTCTTTCATATTTTTATTTTTCGACCTTTTATTTTTGACGTTTTACGACGCACTCTTTTTCTTTCTTATTTCTCGACGCTCTAGTTTTTAGGACATAGAATTTTCTTTATTTTCTTTAAAACTTCGACGAAAAATTATTTTAAGTGGTTAAATTGATAGACATTCAAAATTTTCTGATTCGTAGTAATAGTTGGATTTGTTAGTGGCGAGTTGTGGGCTTCTGATTTAAAGGGTCCTGGCTACGTGCTGCATCTATTGGCTATTCGAAACGTGGGCAAAATCAGAAAAATCTATTAATTTGATAACTTATATAATTTTTATCTTTATAACTAATAGGATATTCTGTGAATGCACCGAGCAAAACGTTCACCACCTTTCATACGTTCACCACCTATAACTCGATCAAGACATCTAGCCAACATTGTCGCCATTGATTTTTTTTAGAATCGTCATCTAGTCAACCAAGTACTCCAATTCAAATTTTCAATAATCCATTTTTTTGAACCCGACCTCACAATTGAGAATTCGGAGGATATTCAGGGACAATTCAGAGATCCTGAACCATTAATCATTCCTCCTGAACCACAAATCACTCATCCAGAGATTCTCGAGGAAGAAACCGTTAAATCAGAATCCTCTAGTGATTCAGATTTAACAAATTCAATCATGGAAAATCTGGAACCTCTAAGTATGGAAGACCGAATGAGGGCTAAACGCACTGGCCAAGGTCATGCAATTACTCAACCAGACATTAATGCACCAGATTATGAAATCAAAGGACAAATCCTACACATGGTAACTAATCAATGCCAATTTAGTGGTGCGCCGAAGGAAGATCCAAACGAACATCTTCGTACCTTTAATAGGATCTGTACTCTATTCAAAATCCGAGAAGTTGAGGATGAACAGATCTATCTCATGTTATTTCCCTGGACTTTAAAGGGAGAAGCCAAAGATTGGTTAGAATCGTTACCTGAAGGGGCGATTGATACATGAGATGTTTTAGTTGAAAAATTTCTTAAACAATTCTTTTCGGCATCTAAAGCTGTGAGACTTCAAGGAGAAATTGTTACGTTCACACAGAAGCCAAATGAAACTCTATATGAGGCATGGACAAGATTTGGAAATTTATTAAGAGGATGTCCGCAACATGGTTTAGACACTTATCAAATAGTACAAATATTCTAACAAGGATGCGATATTACTACACGAAAAGACATCGATATAGCAGCTGGTGGTTCCATTATGAAGAAAACCGCAACTGAAGCTTACAAAATTATTGATAACACTGCTTCCCACTCACATGAGTGGCATCAAGAAAAAGACATCGTTAGATCATCTAAAGCGGCTAGAGCCGATTCTAGCCATGACTTTGATTCCATTTCCGCAAAGATAGATGCTTTCGAGAGATGAATGGAAAAGATGACTAAAGATATTCACGCAATACGAATTAGTTGTGAATAGTGTGGAGGACCACATTTGACAAAAGATTGTTTCAGTATTGAACAAACAATGGAACAAAGAGAGAATGTTTTATACATGAACCAAAGGCCTGGAAATAATTATCAGAATAATTATCAACCGCCAAGACCAAACTACAATTAGAATTATAACCGAAATGTTCCATAAAACAACCAACAAGGTCCTAGCAATCAACAAGTATCTAATAATACTTACAACCAGCAAAGACCTATTTTTCCAATTAAACCACCACAAACCAATGATAAAAAGCCAAATTTAGAAGACATGATGTCGAAGCTAGTTGAATCTCAAACACAGTTTTTCACATCTTAGAAACAAACCAATTAACAAAATGCTCAAGCATTTAGAAATCAACAAGCTTCAATCCAAAATCTGGAACAAGAAGTGAGTAACCTAGCAAGGTTGATAGGTGAAAGAAAACTGGGGAGTCTACCTAGCGATACAAATGCTAACCCCCGAAATGAAACAGCTAAATCCATTACCACGAGAAGTGGTATTACACTTAAACCACCTGAAATACCTGTAATTTCTGATAACTCTATTCCTACTACACAGGCACCACAGCCTGAGCAAGAAAAGGAATCAGAACCGGTAGTTGAAAAGGTTAATGAAGAAAACACAATTAAGGCTAAACCTTATGTTAAACCATACCAACCACCACTTCCTTACCAGTAAAATGAGAAAAGAAAGACTTGAAGCCGAGCAATCTAAATTCTTGGATATGTTTAAACAAATAAATGTCAATCTTCCTTTCATTGATGTGATTTCAGGAATGCCAAGATATGCTAAATTCTTGAAAGATCTAATCACAAATAGAAAGAAAATGGAAGAACTCTCGGCTGTTGCTATGAATGCTAATTGTTCTGCAGTGTTGAATAAGATACCGGAAAAATTATCAGATCCAGGAAGTTTCACAATTCCATGTTTTCTGGGTAGTCTTAGTTCAATAGAAGCATTGGCAGACTTAGTTGCTAGTATAAATTTAATGCCGTATTCACTATACGCTAAACTAGACCTCGGAGAATTGAAACCAACACGAATAAGTATACAACTAGCAGATCGATCAGTAAAATATCCTAGAGGGATAATGGAAAACATGCTAGTTAAAGTTGGTACTTTAGTATTTCCAGTAGATTTTGTTATTTTGGACATGGAAGAAGATTCTCGAGTTCCTCTCATATTAGGAAGACCATTCTTAAACACGGCTAAAGCAATAATAGACGTGTTCGGTAAGAAACTGACCCTAAGTATAGAGGACAAGAGTGTTACCTTTTCTGTGGATAGAGCCATGCAACAACCGCAATCTGCAGATGATACATGTTATTATATTCAAACTATAGATTCACATGCAGAATTGTCAGAAGAATTTCCAGAATTACAAGGAATATGATAATGTTCTTTAGGAGAAGGAACTGAACCAATTGATGAAGCTGAAATATTATTTACACTTATGGCTAATGATTACGAACCAACAACAGAAGAACTTCAAATGCTAAAAGAGGAAGACAGATATCGATACAAATCATCGATAGAAGAACCACCGACATTAGAGTTAAAGCCACTTCCAAACCATTTGGAATACGCTTATTTACATGGTGAATCTGAATTGCCTGTAATAATATCATCTTCTCTTACTGAAATTGAAAAATCTCAACTCATTTCTGTGCTAAAAGCTCATAAACCAGCTATTGCATGGAAGATTCATGACATTAAAGGCATAAGTCCTTCGTATTGCACACACAAAATCCTGATGGAAGAAGGCCATAAAACCTATGTGCAACGCCAACGAAGATAAATCCTAATATGCAAGATGTTGTTAAGAAAGAAATTATTAAACTGCTAGATGCATGTTTAATTTATTCAATCTCTGATAGTCCATGGGTAAGCCCAGTTCAATGCGTACCTAAGAAGGGTGGCATGACTGTCATCACAAATGAAAAAAATGAGCTTATTCCTACTAGGACTGTAACAGGATGGTGTGTCTGTATTGATTATAGAAAATTAAATGACGCCACCAGAAAAGATCACTTTCCCTTACCTTTCATTGATCAAATGTGGGAAAGGTTAGCCGGAAACAGTTACTATTGTTTTCTTGACGGTTTCTCCGGATACTTTCAAATTTCCAATAACACCCGAGGACCAAGAGAAAACTACATTCACGTGCCCTTATGGTACTTTTTCTTACAAACGCATGCCATTTGGACTTTGCAACGCCCCTGCAACCTTTCAAAGGTGTATGATGGTGATTTTTCACGACATGATAGAAGAATGCATGGAAGTTTTCATGGATGACTTTTCAGTCTTCGGTGATACATTTGAATCATGTCTAGTTAATCTTGAATGAATGCTTATTAGATGCGAACAATCAAATCTAGTACTTAATTGGTAGAAATGCCATTTCATGGTTAAAGAAGGCATCGTTCTTGGTCATAAAATTTCAAAGGAAGGAATTGAAGTGGATAGAGCTAAAGTAGATGTAATTGCTAAACTTCCACATCCCACCAATGTTAGAGAAGTTAGGAGTTTTCTAGGGCATGCCTGTTTTTACCGACGTTTCATAAAAGACTTTTCTAAAATTGCCACTCCTATGAATAAACTCCTAGAAAAGGATGCTCCATTCATCTTTTCGAATGAATGCATCAAATCTTTTAATATTCTTAAAGAAAAACTCACTAATGCGCCGATCATGATAACTCCAAATTGGAATCTACCATTTGAACTCATGTGCGATGCAAGTGATTTTGCAATGGGAGCCGTTTTAGGACAAAGGATTGAAAAACGATTTCAACCTATCTATTACGAATTACACAACTACTGAAAAAGAACTCCTTGCTATTGTCTTTGCTTTTGACAAATTTCGTTCATATCTCGTTCTAGCTAAAACGGTGGTCTATACCGACCATTCTGCTCTTAGATACCTATTTTCAAAACAAGATCCAAACCACGATTAATCCGTTGGATCTTACTCTTACAAGAATTCAATATTGAAATCCGAGACAAAAAGGGAGCAGAAAATCTCGCCGCTGATCATCTTTCTCGCCTTGAAAATCCCGAATTAGAAGTTCTAAATGAATCAGCTATACAAGATAACTTTCCTGATTAATATCTTTTGAAGATCGATTATAATGAAATTCTATGGTTTGCAGACTATGCAAACTACTTAGTATGTGGATTCCTTGAAAAAGGGTTGTCGTACCAAAAATGAAAGAAATTCTTTAGTGATATAAAACACTATTTTTGGGAAGATCCACATTTGTTTAAAAGTTGTCCCGATGAAATAATACGCCGATGTGTATTCGGGGATGAAGCTAGTTAAATCTTAAACCATTGTCACACATGACCAACAGGAGGGCATTATAGGCCTCAACTTACCGCAAGGAAAGTCTATGATGCTGGATTCTATTGTCCTACAATTTTCAAAGACGCACACCTTCTTTGTAAATCCTGCGATGCATGTCAAATGGACGAAAAAATAAGTCAACGTGATGAAATGCCACAAAATGTCATTCAAGTATGTGAAGTATTTGACGTTTGGGGTATTGACTTTATGGGTTCATTTCCAAAATCTCATAATAATCTCTACATTCTCGTAGCCATTGATTATGTATCTAAATGAGTGGAAGCACAAGCTCTCCCAACTAACGATGCACGAGTTGTAGTCAATTTTTTAAAACGTCTTTTTGCAAGGTTCGGAACACCGAAAGATTTAATAAGTGATCGGGGTACTCATTTTTGTAATAATCAACTTGAGAAAGTTCTCAAAAGTTATGGAGTAACTCATAAAATCTCAATCATTTATCATCCACAAACAAGTGGACAAGTTGAAAATACCAACCGAGCATTAAAACGTATTCTAGAGAAAACCGTAGGATCAAATCCAAAGGAATGGTCCATGAAATTAGAGGATGCACTCTGGACTTTTAGAACAGCCTACAAAACTCCAATTGGCACCACACCTTTTAGATTCGTTTACTGAAAAGCATGTCACCTTCCAGTAGAAATTGAGCACAAAACATTTTGGGCTTTGAAGACATGTAATCTTGATTTGCATGAAGCCGGACGTCTACGGTTAAGTCAACTAAATGAATTAGAAGAATTGAGACATGAAGCATACGAAAATTCGTTAATCTATAAGGAAAGAACGAAGAAATGGCATGATAAAAGAATCAGAAGTTCAAAAGAATTTAAAGAAGGAGACAGAGTTCTTCTTTTCAATTCACGATTCAAGCTATTTCCTGGAAAATTGAAATCAAGATGGTCTGGACCATTCATAGTCAAAAGAGTTTTCCCATATGGAACAATAGAGTTGATAAATTCAAATGGGATTGAATTTAAAGTTAATGGTCACAGAGTTTGAAACGACCCGTCCATATTACTATAAACGTAGTACGTTATTCATTGGTAACAAAACGAGGTATTTGACCTCTATATGATACATTTTAGAAAATATTGCACTCGTTTTATAAAAAGCACACCATTATTATACATAATGCATGTTTTAAAAAAGTGGGCGATTATTTAAGAAATAATCCCCATAATACATCGGTTTCCAAATACTACACACGTGACATAACAGTCGAATATAATACATGACAAAGGTTTTATTGAATGCAACACTTCATTTAAACAAAAGCATGAGACTCCATGCACAGCTTGCTCAGATAATGCAACAGCGGAAGACTTTCTTAAGGACCTGAGAATAAACATGCTTAAACAGTCAACACAAAGGTTGGTGAGATGGTTTAGCATCGATATAAATATAGACCACAAGATTTCATAGTTATAAATATATGTACACTCGCAAGTGTATAAAAGTATTCTATAAGTTGTTGAGCGCTTCGGTAACCATACTTAACCATTAATGTAGCATATTCCCTTTATTATGAAATCTCCCTACACTGTACCAAGTGTAGTAAAAACGAAGTACTATGCAACCGTTTACGATACTAGAGCGACTAGCCCGGTTGGGGTTGTCAAACCCGATAGATCTATCAATAGGATTCGCGCTTACATGTTCTTACAACATGTAAATATTAGTTACCAAGCTATTAGGGAAGATATGCAAGGTGGTACAACTCAACGTAGAATATATTTTAAGTACTTGTGTCCATAGCGTAAAATATAAAATGCATGTATTCTCATCCCAAAATATTTTTAGAGTTTAAAAAATGGGACTATATACTCACGGTAGTAAAAGTATATTAATAATAAGTTTTCAGCTTATTAAAAATACGGCCGTCGTCCTTGGATTCACGAACCTATAACAATAATAATGATTCAAATAATAATACGACATGTGAATAAAATAAAACAAGTTCATAGAATACTTATATATTAATTTTTAATATTTTTATGTTAGTAGTCCAAAATAGTCCGAAATGTCCAATAGTCCAATAATCGGTATATATATAATCTTAGAATTACCCCACGACGTATTGTATACGTATTGTATTTGCATCAACCCAGAGACGTATTGTATACGTATTGTCTTAGAATTTATCATAACGTATTGTATACTTATTGTCTTAGGATTTATCAAAACGTATTGTATACTTATTGTCATGGAATGTACCAAGATTATATATATATATATATATATATATATATATATATATATATATATATATATATATATATATATATATATATATATACAATCTCGGAATTAACTAAGATTATAATATTTTGTTATACTAATGATAAAATGTCCAAATATATATAGGATATAGGAAAAGTTAGCAAGGATATGGTTAATATAGTTTTTACAATATAAATTTCGTCCATACAACGTTAATTTTAGCAGATTTTGTTTTGCTCGCCAAATATTCATTACAACTCCGTTTAAATTGAATCAAATTTCTATGGATTCCTTAAGAAGTTAATTTTTCAAAAACAATTCAAAAATTTTAGCCCATGTATTAATATTCAGAGTTTTACCCTCTTTTTATGCCGGTGGACAGATTTGGAAGAATCCCGGCACCCACCCAATATATGATTTTTGATAAAATACTTTCACTTTGTCTAAAATCATGAAAAAAATACTGGAAGTCTTATTTACATATATTAACATATTTCCAAAGTCTTAGTCTCGAACTCAAAGTCTAAGATAGGTTTTTAATTCCAACCCAAAACAGTCCGCTTTTTGCCGAATGGAGATTAAACAATATATGTTAAGTTTCAAGGTGTTCTTCATATGTACAAGTTATAAGTTCTTATATTAACTTAATATAACATCATAATACATATAAATAAGTGTTATTAGAGTTAAGTTAGAAAGATTAGATTAGTTCTTCAAACAAGTTTAGAATCAACTAAACTATGTTCTAGTTTATAAACTCTTATATAGATAGCTATAAACATATGAATTGAACAAGAGTTGAAGTAGAGTTTTTACCTCAAGTTTAGAATGTAAAGTTGCTGGAAAGAAGTAGTAGAACAAAACTTGAGAGAGTTCTTGCAAGTGTGTGTGAAAATTAGAAGTAAAATTTGGAAAATGAATGTGTAAAAATGAGTTAGAAATGGTGCTTATTTATAGGCTTGAAAATTTAGTTTTTAGTGAAAATATCTAAGATAAGTTAAAATGTAATATGTCATGGATGACATATTAAATTTATTAGGTCATGGATGATATATTACACAAATAATTACAGATTTATATTGGTATATACTAATAGTAAATACTTCTAGAAGCTGTGTATATTACTGGTAAAAATACCGTATAAATGCGAGTAGAATTCTTGAGGAAATTGAACGGAAATATGAGTATAGCTATCCTTTATATGTATTGGTATATTATAAAGTGTATTCAATACTTGTAAGGATGTATTTACACTCGTAATACATTATATGTAAATACATTTTAACATAAGTTAATTACGTCGTTTAAATAGTAACATATATATTGTTCAAAAACTCTTTAAATTAGTAGTATGAAAAAATATATATAATACTTTGTTAATATACTTAATGAGATATTTAATTATCATATTTTCAAATTAAATATATATAAATCCATATATGTACACAATAATTAAACAATTAAACAATTAAATCAAGTTATAACGTTCGTGAATCGTCAGAATAAAAGGGTGACCAAAAGCTTGTGTAAAACTCTTTCCGGGGGTTCAAGACTTATTAAAATTTATTTCTTATCAAATCGGAAGTATTAAATCATGTAAATAGTATAATCAAGTAGTCGGAAAAATCCAGGTCGTTACAGTACCTACCAGTTAAAGAAATTTCGTCCCGAAATTTGATCGAGATCGTCATGGCTGACAATAAGTATGTTTTCATGACGAATACGAGTTGAAAATTTAGAGTTTTATCATCAGTGAGTAATATGAATAAAACAATTTGATTATGTGAAGTGTATGAGTGAAGCTATCGCAAAATAGTGAAATGAGAAAAGTAAAGATTCGTCTTAACTTTTGACATCATCACGGTTGATTTTCGGATTAAAGAAAATCTTTGTAATCTTAATAAGATTTGATTCTTCGATAATTAAGGAAATTAGAATTTTCTTCAATTAGGTACGTAATCTGCCTCGATTGCTATGTCTGATATATCGCTATAAATTAACACCCCATTCGTTTCCTTAGTTCCACATCTCTCATCTTCTATACTTTCTTTCTTAATTCATACTTCCAAAACATTCGTCAATATGCTCCATCCGGTTCTAATCCTTGATATACTCCTAACTTTTATATCCGTCATTCTTCTTTTTCATCTGCCGCCAGAAGAATCTATTCATTTCTACTATACTCTTGGTTTTATAGTGTTTTTAGTTCTCCCGTGTCTTTTCGTTGCAATACATATTGATATACACGGTTTGTAATTTATGTATTGTCGTCGGGCCTTATATCTTTCCTTATTTTTCAGGGTCCCTGCTCCTGTTTTTCAATAATCATTGACATCTACGATTAATGGTCTTTTCTGTTTGCTGCGATTTATACCCCCTTTCTATTTCGGAGCTTCATGCTTTTGTTTTCTTTTCGCAAGTAATGGTCCAGAATTCGTAGGTATGGAGTTTCGAATTATCATAATATACAAAGTAGAAAGAAAAGGTAGTAGCACGATTTGATTTGTAAAATTACCAGAATATCCGGAAAAGACCGAATCATCAAGAAAATATTTTCTTGATATTTTCTAGAGGTTAAATAGAATGCAAGAGTCGTGTAACATGGCACATGATGACGTTATGATCTGTGAATCATCACATTTCATTTAGAAACTCAGCATGACTTACTGTAATATAATCACATTGATCAAGTGTCATTATATTATACTAACTCATGCTTCAGTTCCCAACACTACTTCAAAAACATTCATATTTTAAACTCGAAGGTTTCAGAATTTAGAAACTAAAATAGTTTCTTTTATGATGTAACACAGATAGCGCGAAGAGGTAAATGATTTCGGATAACAATAGTTATGAAGATATCTTCAGAAACATCGAAGATATTTATAATGAAAGATATGATGATATCTTAGAATATCTAAGATCAGAGGATGATGAAGAATATTGTTCGCAAGAGTTGAGAGTAAGGAGCAAGGTATTCGCTAAAGACTTCAGCAGACACTGAATCATTTGGATTCTTTAAAGGCAGATTTAGTCTTTGTGATTTGTCCACAGCCTCCTTTATGGTTTGATTAATCCGTTTTCCAATTCCAAACCTTCTCTTTTTCTGAGTTTTGCCAACACACTATTCTTTATCATCAAACTTTTGACTGTTACGGTTGTCTACAGTTTCTGTTGCTTCATTCAGCTTTTTCAAAATTCAGGGTATTGATTCGTAGACTGGGTGTTTTTCAGAAATTAAGAATTGAAGATCAAAATTTCCAGGAGTTACACATTATATGTATACATATAATTGAAGCGAAAATGCTGCGAGATTCGAGATTGATGATTCCCGGTAATTGGTATGGCAATTATTGTTACAGGATGTAGGTGAGTACATGATGGGGTTTCATGAATAATATAGATATTTTTCAGAGAGACTAAAGCCGAAGTTGCTGGTACATCTGCTGATAATATAGTGGAATATAAAAGGTGCTCCGGTAATGATGGCGAAAGGGCAACGCATATATTGAGGTTATAATACGGCTAATCCGACTGAAAAGTTAAAGTTGACTTGCTGGAGCCGTGATAAAACTGGCTACTTTGAAAAGGAATTGCAAGGTTATTTTCGGCAACAACAACGCAAATGGCTCACGGATTTGTGTTAAACTTCTACTTAGGTTCTGGGAGTTTTCCAGATGCATGATTGTGGATAACATGTGGTTGGATCATCATCTCAATTGTTTCTTAATTGAGGTGTTTTTCAAGAATCATGAAGGGTTTGAATGTAGATTGCAATGAATTTTTGGAATAACACAAAAATTGTTTTATGGGTTTAATGAATAGAAGTGATGTTTTAGCACAGTTTTGAAGTCAAAGTATAACTTTGAAAGATATAGAGATTTAAGAGTGATGTCTGCCGTTGAGTCTTGACTTGGATTCTGATATGTCAAAATTAGAATATGAAATTGAATTTGGATGAGAACGGTTGTTTTGATTTCTATGAAAGAATGTATATCGTTGTGAAAGTAGTGAGTATAGTTGATGATTGCTGAATCAGATTCGAAAAATGTAATATATTAATTGTGAATTTATATATCTCTCGGGTATTACCTACCCGTTAAAAGTTTCACAAGTAATATTTTGGTACAGGAGAATTTTTATTACAGTCTTTATGAAAATATATGTATATTTTCTTCAGATGTAATACAGATTTGATGAGTTAATATTAAATTAAGCTCATTTGATTTTCGGCTGGAATTAAAAATGAATAATCTCTAAAACAATAGAGATTACATAATCTTCGCGGAGTATTTCACTAATGTAATCAATACTTTATTATTTATTCTTATTGACATTCCTTGGTGACGGATGTTGATGCTTGTGAATTTTTGCGAACTTCGTAAGATATGAATGATGTTTTCTAGAAAGCGTCAAGTATATCTAAGTGTAAAATCAAACATGAAATTGAATAATACACTTAGTTTATTATGAAACGGAATTCATGGAGTTGAAACAGAGGTCGTAGTTAATGATGGTTAAGTTGTTAAGGAATGATGTACATCATAGCATATTAGTAATATGAATTTAACCGAGTAGTATCTACCCTTATTTAATTCATACATAATAGCTTAGTACAGAAAGATATATTTTGATCTCAAAATTCATATATATATAAAATATACATATAATTTCTTCAGGGAGAATGAGTTAATACTTCATAACTCGTTGATACAATATACGCGTTGTTGATTTGTGATGATGTTGATGATTATGGAATTGGCGGAGCTCGTAGTGCTACAGGTTTTGCCGGTGTTGGTGATACTGATGGTGATGCTGGTGGTACTACCGGTGGTGCTTGTATAACAAGTCTAGCTTGTAAACCACGCACCATTCTTGTCAGGGTTTCTACTCTTCCTTCTATCATTTTGGTCCACTCATGTGATTTATGGTTAAGGTTGTAATAGATAATATGTAAGACTTTAGAGATTACATAATTGCCGCAGAATTTTTTTCTAATGAAGTTATGAATCAATACTTCATCGTTGATTTTTATTAGTACTCCTTGGTATCTATGGTGCGTATGACGTTGATGCTCGAGGTACAGATTGTGACATTTAGGTGTGGGATGTGGATGTTGTTGTTGATGGTGGTAATGGTACTGTTGATGTCGCTGATGGTGGTACTGTTGATGCTGGTGATGCTGCTGGTACTTGTAAACTTTGCACCATATTCTCCAAAGCCACTACCCGAGTACGAAGCTCGTTGACTTCTTCTATTACACCGGGATGATTGTCGGTTCGGATGAGCGGATGAATAAGATCTAGAATGTGAGATAGTATATAATCGTGATGAGATACTCTGGAAATGAGAGAGAAAATGGTGTTTCGGACAGGTTCGCCGGTAAGTGCTTCAGGTTCTTCGCCAAGAGGGAAATGTGGTGGATGGAAGGGATCACCTTCTTCTTGTCTCCAATGATTAAGTAGACTGCGAACCCATCCCCAATTCATTCAGAATAGATGATGGCTAATTGGTTGATCCATTCCAGTCACACTGGTTTCGGAGCTCGAGTGAAACTCCATATCGGAATCTGAGGGACTTGAGCTAGTGGCGAGTTCCATTTCGTACGATTGAATAAAGAATTTTTCGATATGAAATGATTTCCGGCTATCGGATGGTATTCTAATTACATAGAATATCTATATATATAGAACAAAAGATTTTGTAGATTACGGAGGAATTTACGGAATATGTCAGGCAAAGTTTACAGTAACAGATACGCTAAGATATGATTTAGCAGATATACTAAGATATGAATTTTGTCTATACACTTTCTATGCAATAATTGCAGTAAGACGCGTCAAGACTTAAGATGATAAATAGGTAAATTCCAACAAGAAATGATAAACAAAACTTTTGACATGTAGACATGGCCGAAGTTCAGACTCACTAATGCATCCTAACAACTATCAGTTAGACACACTAATGCAAGCTCTGGTTCGCTAAGACCACCGCTCTGATACCAACTAAAACGACCCATCCATATTACTATAAACGTATTACATTATTCATTGGTCCCAAAACGAGGTATTTGACCTCTATATGATACGTTTTAGAAAATATTGCATTCATTTTATAAAAAAGCACACCATTATTATACATAATGCATGTTTTAAACAAGTGGGTGATTATTTAAGAAATAATCCCCATAATACATCGGTTTCCAAATACTACACACGTGACATAACAGTCGAATATAATACATGACAAAGGTTTTATTGAATGCAACACTTCATTTAAACGAAAGCATGAGACTCCATTCACAGCTTGCTCAGATAATGCAACAGCGGAAGACTTTCTTAAGGACCTGAGAATAAACATGCTTAAACAGTCAACACAAAGGTTGGTGAGATATATAGGTTTAGCATCGATATAAATATAGACCACAAGATTTCATAGTTATAAATATATGTACACTCGCAAGTGTATAAAAGTATTCTATAAGTTGTTGAGCGCTTCGATAACCATACTTAACCATTAATGTAGCATATTCCCTTTATTATGAAATCTCCCTACACTGTACCAAGTGTAGTAAAAACGAAGTACTATGCAACTGTTTACGATACTAGAGCGACTAGCCCGGTTGGGGTTGTCAAACCCGATAGATCTATCAATAGGATTCGCGCTTACATGTTCTTACAACATGTAAATATTAGTTACCAAGCTATTAGGGAAGATATGCAAGGTGGTACAACTCAACGTAGAATATATTTTAAGTACTTGTGTCCATAGCGTAAAATATAAAATGCATGTATTCTCATCCCAAAATATTTTTAGAGTTTAAAAAATGGGACTATATACTCACGGTAGTAAAAGTATATTAATAATAAGTTTTCAGCTTATTAAAAATATGGCCGTCGTCCTTGGATTCATGAACCTATAACAATAATAATGATTCAGATAATAATACGACATGTGAATAAAATAAAACAAGTTCATCGAATACTTATATATTAATTTTTAACATTTTTATGTTAGTAGCCCAAAATAGTCCGAAATGTCAAATAGTCCAATAATCGGTATATATATAATCTTAGAATTACCCCACGACGTATTGTATACATATTGTATTTGCATCAATCCAGAGATGTATTGTATATGTATTGTCTTAGAATTTATCAAAACGTATTGTATACTTATTGTCTTAGGATTTATCAAAACGTATTGTATACTTATTGTCATGGAATGTACCAAGATTATTATATATATATATACAATCTCGGAATTAACTAAGATTATAATATTTTGTTATACTAATGATAACATGTCCAAATATATATAGGATATAGGAAAAGTTAGCAAGGATATGGTTAATGTAGTTTTTACAATATAAATTTCGTCCATACAACGTTAATTCTTGCAGATTTTGTTTTGCTCGCCAAATATTCATTACAACTCCGTTTAAATTGAATCAAATTGCTATGGATTCCGTAAGAAGTTAATTTTTCAAAAACATTTCAAAAATTTCAGTCCATGTATTAATATTCAGAGTTTTACCCTCTTTTTATGCCGGTGGACAGATTTGGAAGAATCCCGGCACCCACCCAATATATGATTTTTGATAAAATACTTCCACTTTGTCTAAAATCATGAAAAAAATATTGAAAGTATTATTTACATATATTAACATATTTCCAAAGTCTTAGCCTCGAACTCAAAGTCTAAGATAGGTTTTTAATTCCCAACCCAAAATAGCCCGCTTTTTGCCGAATGGAGATTAAACGATATATGTTAAGTTTCAAGGTGTTCTTCATATGTACGAGTTATAAGTTCTTATATTAACTTAATATAACATCATAATACATATAAATAAGTATTATTAGAGTTAAGTTAGAAAGATTAGATTAGTTCTTCAAACAAGTTTAGAATCAACTAAACTATGTTCTAGTTTATAAACTCTTATATAGATAGCTATAAACATATGAATTGAACAAGATTGAAGTAGAGTTTTTGTGATGACCAGGGAATTTCCAACCAAATTTAAACTTAAATCTTTATATGTTTCCGACACGATAAGCAAAAATCTGTAATGTTGAGTCTCGAAAGTGTTGAAATCAATATTCATGTCATCAATTACCCTTCGACTATGCCCAATGATTCATGAACAATTATGTGTAGATATATATATATATATATATATATATATATATATATATATATATATATATATATATATATATATATATATATATATATATATAAATTTAAATATAAATAAAAGTATATATAATGATTTGAAATAATAAAATATAATTTAAACATTAGAATTAAATATGTAAATAAAATACGAAATAATTATGTTAAAAATTTAAGTTGAATCTATATAAAAATAGATATGATTCTATGTGTAATTAAATGTATATTGTAATATATATAGTGTATAGATATTCAATTATTTATTATTATATAATTAGTAAACATTGCATAAATAATAAATCGTAACATTTATATATTTGAAGTAATTACAAGTTAAAATATAGTTATTGAAATTATTATTATTATTGAGATACAACTTATTATCATTACAATTATTATTGATATTATTAATTTGATATTATTAATAATATTAATATCAGTAGTAATTATATTATTTTTTTTTTGATAAATGATATATAAATATGACAACTGGTACATTTAATTTGATATCTTTACTCATATTATTATTAGATTATAATGATAGTTATTATTAAGATTATTATTATTATTATTACTAAAAAAATTATCATTTTTATTATTATTATCATTATCTTATTCACTTTCATCATTATTCTTATTATTAGTTTTATTAATACTATTTTATTATTAGTTCTATTATTATTATTAATAATTTTTTTATGCATTATTGTTATTATTATTACTTTTAATACTTTAAATAAAATTAACAATATTGTTATTATTAATATATTTGTATTTTACTAATTACTAATATTAATTATATATATAAATAAAAATCATATATAATCCAATTCTATTTCAAGTCTCGATCTTACTGTATGTAATTTTTGTATATGTCTCTACTTTAGGTTACAAATCCATTCAGTTTCTAATACCACCAAATTTTATTAACAATCCTAATCAAATTTTATTTCTTTTTATTTTTTTATCCGTTTTTTTTAAGAGTGTTATCCATCGACATCAACAATTATTCCATAACTTAACCTGTACCAGATGTTAGGAATTCATTCTATAAACCTCTGTTAATACAATTTGTTTGGCAAACAGAAAATTAAACAGATATTTTGAACAAAAACCGTCGGTCTCCCCTGTTATGGTTTCATTCTTTTAAAAGCTTGATTTTGATTAAATTTGCAAAATGTGTAAATGCAATTGTGTTAGAAATTATTTATTTAATCTTTCTGCAAATTCTCTAATTCTAATTCTTCTTATCAACTACGAATTTTGGAGTCAATGTTCTCAAATCAAAAGTCAAACGGTTGTTCTAAGTTCAAATTGGGGTTCTGTGTGTCTTTTCTATTAAAATTAATGCATCATATAGTTTCCATGAGTCATTTGCAACACAATTCGTGTTGCAACTTTTGTCTAAAACGATCTATAAATTTAGAAGTGATTATGAGTTCATCATGAAGGTGCGGCGACTGTTACAGTCGAATTTTTTATTTTTTTTTCCTTTCATTTTGTTTTAATTACCCATAAGCGTATCAGGTATTGATCCTAAATATAAATAAATAATTAGAAGATAAGAATAGTTGAGCCCTGGTCGAAGAGATTGAAAGGAAGAAGAAGGAGAATAGGGAATGGATTATATACGAGTTATATTAATATAATTTGAGGTTAAAGCAGAAAGACGGTATAGAGCAGCTGGTATGATAGGTTGTCAGGTTTTCGGGAGGTCTTGAGTTCGATCCCCACTTTGTGCAATCTTTTAATTTAAGGCTTTTAAAGGTAGTCTCTTCTTTTTAAAATTATTATTATTATTATTATTATTATTATTATTATTATTATTATTATTATTATTATTATTATTATTATTATTATTATTATTATTATTATTATAAGCATTATTACCATAATTATAAGCATTATAATTATTACTAACATTAATATTAATATTAGTATTTAGTATAAGTATATTTATATTTGTATAATTATTTTTAATTTTATCATTTAAAGTATCGTTAATAATATGATTATGAATATTGTTGTTATTGCTAGTATTATAATTATTATTAATAATAATATCATATTTATATTACAAGTATTAAAAAATGTCATTTACACTAGTATGTTGTAAGTATTATTAAGATTATTATAAATTGTACCTTTAAATTGTATTATTATTATTATTATTATTATTATTATTATGATTATGAATATTATTATTATTACAGTATGAAAATAATAAAACTTATTAGCATTTTCATTAATATGAGTATCATTAACAAGTACTATTGTTATTGAAAAATTTATATAATTATTATTAAAAGTATTATTGCTTTAAAGCTATATTTTTATACAAGCTATTATTAATACTATCATTAATATTATTAGTACTATGAAAATTATTATTATTATCAGTATAATTATTCTAGTGTTATTATAACTAGTATTTTGCAAACAAAAGAGTAATTATATAAAAGTATATTTAAATTACATAAATTAACTATATTAATATACCTACATATATAAAATGAAAATATATAAATAATTGATGAAACTTATAAATTATTAATATAACAAATACACCATTAATAATAAATAAATTTATTCGATTACGAGTATATGTTTTAATATATATTCAAATAATATAGGTTCGTGAATCCGAGGCCAACCCTGCATTGTTCAGTTGTTTAATGTCGTTCTATGTATTTTTACTACAAAATACAGTATGGTGAGTTTCATTTGCCCTTTTACTCTTTACATTTTTGGGGCTGAGAATACATGCAAATGCTTTATTAACTGTTTTACGATAAATATATGCGTGAGTTTCATTACTCCCTTTTTAAATGCTTTTAAAATATATATTTTTGGGACTGAGAATACATGCGCTGTTTTTATAAATGCTTTACGAAATAGACACAAGTAATCGAAATTACATTCTATGGTTGGATTATCTAATCGAATATGCCCCTTATTATTAAGTCTGGTAATCTAAGAATTAGGGAACATACACCCTAATTGACGCGAACTCTAAAGATAGATCTATCGGGCCCAACAAGCCCCATCTATGCTTTAGTACTTCGAAATTTATATCATGTCCGAAGGAGGATCCCGGAATGATGGGGATATTCAATATGCATATTGTGAATGTCGGTTACCAGGTGTTCACCATATGAATGATTATTTTTGTCTCTATGCATGGGACGTATGTTTATGAGAAATATGAAATCTTGTGGTCTATTAAAATGATGGAAATGATTATTTAAGTTAAACTAATGAACTCACCAACCTTTTGGTTGACACTTGAAAGCATGTTTATTCTCAGGTATGAAAGAAATCTTCCGCTGTGCATTTGCTCATATTAGAGATATTACTTGGAGTCATTCATGACATATTTCAAAAGATGTTGCATTTGAGTCGTTGAGTTCATCAAGATTATTATTAAGTCAATTATATTTGGATATATTATGAAATGCTATACATGCCTGTCAACTGTCGATGTAACGAAAGTTAGTCTTTTAAAAATGAATACAATGTTTGTAAAATGTATCATATAGAGGTCAATTACCTCGTGATGTAATCAACTGTTGTGAATCGTTTATAATCAATATGGACTTCGTCCGGATGGATTAGGACGGGTCTTCACAGTTGGTATCAGAGCGGTGGTCTTAGCGAACTAGGTCTTTCATTAGTGAGTCTAACTAATAGTCGTTAGGATGCATTAGTGAGTCTGGACTTCGACCGTGTCTGCATGTCAAAAGTTTTGCTTATCATTTCTAGTCAGAAATCATCTGCTTATCATCCTTAGGAAATTACCTGCTTATCATTTTTAGTCTAGACACGTCTTACTGCCTCTATTGCTTAGACAGTGTATAGATAAATTCATATCTTAGCGTATCTGTTATTGTTACCTTTGCCTGACAGCTTCCGTAGATTCCTCCGTAACTTATGAGATTTTAGTATTATATATGCATATGTAAATTATGTATTGCAGGATACTAATCTACATCCTATAATCCATTTCTTATCAAAAATCCTTCATCTAATCGTACGATATGAATCCTTCAACTAGTTCGTGTCCCTCGGATTCCGACAGCTATTCCGATAGTTATCCCGACAGTTATTTCGAATGGATAGTCATCTAAGCTCCGGAAGCAACGTCACCAGAATAAATCAACCAATCATCCATCCCCAATTCATCTGATGGATTCTTAGTCGACTTAATCAATGGAGACGCGCAGAAGGCGATCCCTTCTACTAACCGAATTCACCTTTTGGCGAAGAACCTGAAGCACTTACCGGCAAACCTGTTCGTAACACCATTTTCACCCTCATTTCTCGAATATCTCGCCACGACTATATCATAACTCAGATTCTAAACCTTATTCATCCGCTCGTTCTGACCGACAATCATCCCGGAGTAATACAAGAAGTCAATGAACTTCGCGCTCTAGTAATCAATTTGGAGAATATGGTGCAAAACGTACCAGCTTCAGCAACATCACCAGCACCAACATCAATACCAGTACCACCAACAACTCAAGTTCACATCATACACCTCAACATCTAATTATGTACCTCGAGCATAATCATCAATCTGCGAATTGTTCTACATCATTTATCTTCGTTCGACATGACGATTATGTAATCTTCAATGTTTTAGAGATTATATATTCTAGTTCTAACGGTAAATCAAATGAGATTAATATTATATTAACTCATTAAATCTATGATTACATCTGAAGAAAATATATATGTAAGTATATTTTCATAAAGATTGTAATTAAAAATTCTTTCGTATAAACTGTTAATGGTGAAAATATTTTAACGGGTAGGTAATACCCGAGGAATATTTAGATTTCACTTTAATAAGTTATATTGTACATTCTTCGAATCTGATTCAACATTCATTTACTATCCTACTTACATCTACAGAGATACAAATCCGTCCACCGCAGAATAACTATTTTTTTTATTCAATTTCATATTTGGATTTTGAATTATCACAATCCAACAAGTGGCATAATGAAGAAAACATTGGACAAAATAAAAGTTGTTAGAAACAAACGAATTAACTAATTGAAATTTTGTTAGGAATCCACGCTAACTGTTCCTAGTTAACTGTTCCTAGCTAACTGATTACATTTTAGTTATCACAGTTTATTTATCGCCATTTAATTATTGCAATTTTATTTATCGTTATTTAATTTCTGTTATTTACTTTACGCATTTAATTTATCGTCATTAAATTTCTGTTATTTATTTTTCGCACTTTAAATATCGGGACACGTATACAAAGTTTTGACATATCATATCGACGCATCTATATATATTATTTGGAATCACCATAGACACTCTATATGTAGTAATGATCGAGTTCTCTATACAGGGTTGAGGTTGATTCTACAATAATATATATACTTTGAGTTGTGATCGAGTCTGAGACATGTACACGGGTCACGATACGTATTAATTAATTCGAATACTATATATTAAACTATATATGAATTATTGAATTGCTAACTGTAGACTATCAACTGAGGACTACCAACATTGGACAATTAAAATGAATTAAAATATTGATTATAAGATATGAAACTAAAAAATTCTTCAAGTTTGCCACTTGATTTCAACTTAAACCTCATTTGTATCTTGACGATTACAATCTGCGTTCAAATCTTTCATGATCCTTGAAAAAAAAAAAACTCAATCGAGAGGATGAACCAACCGAACTTCATCTACGGAAGAAAAGATTAATGCCTATAGTTATGCACCTGAAAAACTCTAGGAATCTAAACAAACGTTTGACACGTATCTGTACTAACTCCTTTGGCATTGTTATTACCGAATATAACTTTGCATTTCCTTTTCAAATTAGCCAAATTTGTCACAGCTCCAGCAAGTCAACTTCGACTTTTCAGACGGACTAGCCTTACTATAACCTTGATATATATATATATATATATATATATATATATATATATATATATATATATATATATATATATATATATATATATATATATATATATGCGTACTCTTTTATTGTTACCGGGGAACTTTTTATATTCCATTATATTACCAGCAGACGTACCAGCAACCTCGTTGCTCCTTGGCTTAAATCTCTCTGACAAATCACTATGTTTATCTATTGAAGTCTCATCATGTACTCATCTGCATCTGATAACAAGAATTGCCGTACCAAATACCGAGAATCAGCAATCAGTATTTTGAAATCTCGCAGCATGTCTACATCAACAGTTATATGTAAACATATAACATTTATCTCTTAGAATTATGATCTTCCATTCTGAAATTCTGAAAAGCACCAAGTCTAGAAATCAATACCACAAATTCTGAAAAAGCTGAATACAGCAGCAAAAACTGTACACGACATTAACCGTCAAAAGTTTGACGATAAAGAATGGAGTATTGGAAACACTCAATAGAAAATTTAGTACTGAAAATTGGATTATGCAAAACTATGAAGGAAGCCGTGACAAATCACAAAGAATAAGTTTGACTTCAAAGAATCCAAATAATTCAATGCCTGCTGAAGTCTTTAGCGAATATCTTGATCCTTACTCTAAACCCTGGTGGACGATATTCTTATCCATCCTTCGATATTAGAAATTCCAAGATATCATCATATCTTTCACTATAAATATCCTCCATATTTCTGAAGATACTTTTATAACTATTCTTATCTGAAATCATTAATCTCTTCGTGCTATCAGTGTTACATCATATAGAAACTATTAGTTTCTATATTCTGTAAACTTTCGAGCTTAAAATATGAATGTTATTGAAGTAATGTTGGGAACTGAAGCATGAGTTAGTATAATATAATGACACTTGATCAACGTGATTATATTATAGTAAGTCATGCTGAGTTTCTAATGAAATGTGATGATTCATAGTACCATCATCATGTGCCATTTACACGACTCTTACATTCTATTCAATCTCTAAACATATTAAGAACATATCTTCTTGATAGTTCTATCTTTTCGGATATTCTGGTAATTTGCCAAATCAAGATCGTGCCATTACGATTTCTTTATGAGTACATTAACTATGTTCATTTCAAAATCCATACGAATTCTGGACCATTACTCGCTTAACTAGAGGTCGAGAAGAGAATAAAAAGGCAAAGAGCTTCAAAATATAAGAGAAAATATAAAGCCCAATAACAACATGGAGATCACAAACCATAGATATTAATACGGATAGCAATATAAAGACACGGTATAATTAAGAATAGTATCACTCCAAGGTAATAGTAAAAGTAAACAGATTCTTCTGATGGAAGATTGAAAAGAAGGATGACAGAAATGATAAATAGAAAAATATCAAGGATTAGAACTGGATTAAACATTTTCACAATCTTTTGGATGTATGAACTAAGAAAGAAAGTATAGGAATGGTGTGAATAATGGAACGGAAGAGCTTAATTTATAGTGGAAATGTTAGACAGAGTAATCGAGGTAGATCCTCGTATTTAATTATAGAGATCTTAATTTCCTTACTCGGCGAAGAATCAAAATCTTATAGATTTCATAGATTTTCTTTTAAATCCCTTGAATTCCGGAATTCAACCAAGACAACGTCAAAAGTTAAGACACACCTTATTTTCTAAATTCAACCATGACTAGTCAAAAAGTTATGATGAAACATGTCTTTCTTATTTCACTCTTCCGTGATAGCTTCACTCGTACGCTTCACATAATCGAATTGTTATTCCATATTACTCAATGATGATAAAATTCAAATTTATCAACTCATATTCGTCATGAAAATATTTTTATTGTTAGCCATGACCACCTTACTCAAATTACGGGACGAAATTTATTTAACGAGTAGGTACTGTGATGACCCGGGAATTTCCAACCAAATTTAAACTTAAATCTTTATATGTTTCCAACACGATAAGCAAAAATCTGTAATGTTGAGTCTCGAAAGTATTGAAATCAATATTCATGTCATCAATTACCCTTCGACTATGCCCAATGATTCACGAACAATTATGTGTATATATATATATATATATATATAAATTTAAATATAAATAAAAGTATATATAATGATTTGAAATAATAAAATATAATTTAAACATTAGAATTAAATATGTAAATAAAATACGAAATAATTATGTTAAAAATTTAAGATGAATCTATATAAAATTAGATATGATTCTATGTGTAATTAAATGTATATTGTAATATATATAGTGTATAAATATTCAATTATTTATTATTATATTATTAGTAAACATTGCATAAATAATAAATCGTAACATTTATATATTTGAAGTAATTACAAGTTAAAATATAGTTATTGAAATTATTATTATTATTGAGATACAACTTATTATCATTACAATTATTATTGATATTATTAATTTGATATTATTAATAATATTAATATCAGTAGTAATTATATTATTATTTTTTTCGATAAATGATATATAAATATGACAACTGGTACATTTAATTTGATATCTTTACTAATATTATTATTAGATTATAATGATAGTTATTATTAAGATTATTATTATTATTATTACTAAAAAAATTATCATTTTTATTATTATTATCATTATCTTATTCACTTTCATCATTATTCTTATTATTAGTTTTATTAATACTATTTTATTTTTAGTTCTATTATTATTATTATTAATAAATTTTTTTTATGTATTATTGTTATTATTATTACTTTTAATACTTCTAATAAAATTAACAATATTGTTATTATTAATATATTTGTATTTTACTAATTACTAATATTAATTATATATATAAATAAAAATCATATATAATCCAATTCTGTTTCAAGTCTCGATCTTACTGTATGTAATTTTTGTATATGTCTCTACTTTAGGTTACAAATCCAATTCAGTTTCTAATACCACCAAATTTTGTTAACAATCCTAATCAAATTTTATTTCTTTTTATTTTTTTATCCGTTTTTTTAAGAGTGTTATCCATCGACATCAACAATTATTCCATAACTTAACCTGTACCAGATGTTAGGAATTCATTCTATAAACCTCTGTTAATACAATTTGTTTGGCAAACAGAAAATTAAACAGATATTTTGAACAAAAACCGTCGGTCTCCCCTGTTATGGTTTCATTCTTTTAAAAGCTTGATTTTGATTAAATTTGCAAAATGTGTAAATGCAATTGTGTTAGAAATTATTTATTTAATCTTTCTGCAAATTCTCTAATTCTAATTCTTCTTATCAACTACGAATTTTGGAGTCAAAGTTCTCAAATCAAAAGTCAAACGGTTGTTCTAAGTTCAAATTGGGGTTCTGTGTGTCTTTTCTATTAAAATTAATGCATCATATAGTTTCCATGAGTCATTTGCAACACAATTCGTGTTGCAACTTTTGTCTAAAACGATCTTTAAATTTAGAAGTGATTATGAGTTCATCATGAAGGTACGGCGACTGTTACAGTCGAATTTTTTTTCCTTTCGTTTTGTTTTAATTACCCATAAGCGTATCAGGTATTGATCCTAAATATAAATAAATAATTAGAAGATAAGAATAGTTGAGCCCTGGTCGACGAGATTGAAAGGAAGAAGAAGGAGAATAGGGAATGGATTATATACGAGTTATATTAATATAATTTGAGGTTAAAGTAGAAAGAAGGTATAGAGCAGCTGGTATGATGGGTTATCGGGTTTTCGGGAGGTCTTGAGTTCGATCCCCACTTCGTGCAATCTTTTTATTTAAGGCTTTTAAAGGTAGTCTCTTCTTTTTAAAATTATTATTATTATTATTATTATTATTATTATTATTATTATTATTATTATTATTATTATTATTATTATTATTTTTATTTTTATTATTATTATTATTATTATTATTGTTATTATTATTATTATTATTATTATTATTATTATTATTATTATTATTATAAGCATTATTACCATAATTATAAGCATTTTAATTATTACTAACATTAATATTAATATTAATATTAGTATTTAGTATAAGTATATTTATATTTGTATAATTATTATTAATTTTATCATTTAAGGTATCGTTAATAATATGATTATGAAGATTGTTGTTATTGCTAGTATTATAATTATTATTAATAATAATATCATATTTATATTACAAGTATTAAAAAATGTCATTTACACTAGTATGTTGTAAGTATTATTAAGATTATTATAAATTGTACCTTTAAATTGTATTATTATTATTATTATTATTATTATTATTATGATTATGAATATTATTATTATTACAGTATGAAAATAATAAAACTTATTAGCATTTTTATTAATATGAGTATCATTAACAAGTACTATTGTTATTGAAAAATTTATATAATTATTATTAAAAGTATTATTGCTTTAAAGCTATATTTTTATACAAGCTATTATTAATACTATCATTAATATTATTAGTACTATGAAAATTATTATTATTATCAGTATAATTATTCTAGTGTTATTATAACTAGTATTTTGCAAACAAAAGAGAAATTATATAAAAGTATATTTAAATTACATAACTTAACTATATTAATATACCTACATATATAAAATGAAAATATATAAATAAATGATGAAACTTATAAATTATTAATATAACAAATACACCATTAATAATAAATAGATTTATTCGATTATGAGTATATGTTTTAATATATATTCAAATAATATAGGTTCGTGAATTCGAGGCCAACCCTGCATTGTTCAGTTGTTTAATGTCGTTCTATGTATTTTTACTACAAAATACAGTATGGTGAGTTTCATTTGCCCTTTTACTCTTTACATTTTTGGGGCTGAGAATACATGCAAATGCTTTATTAACTGTTTTACAATAAATATATGCGTGAGTTTCATTACTCCCTTTTTAAATGCTTTTACAATATATATTTTTGGAACTGAGAATACATGCGCTGTTTTTATAAATGCTTTACGAAATAGACACAAGTAATCGAAATTACATTCTATGGTTAGATTATCTAATCGAATATGCCCCTTTTTATTAAGTCTGGTAATCTAAGAATTAGGGAACAGACACCCTAATTGACGCGAACTCTAAAGATAGATCTATCGGGCTCAACAAGCCCCATTCAAAGTACCGGATGCTTTAGTACTTCGAAATTTATATCATGTCCGAAGGAGGATCCCGGAATGATGGGGATATTCAATATGCATATTGTGAATGTCGGTTACCAGGTGTTCACCATATGAATGATTATTTTTGTCTCTATGCATGGGACGTATGTTTATGAGAAATATGAAATCTTGTGGTCTATTAAAATGATGGTTATTTAAGTTAAACTAATGAACTCACCAACCTTTTGGTTGACACTTGAAAGCATGTTTATTCTCAGGTATGAAAGAAATCTTCCGCTGTGCATTTGCTCATATTAGAGATATTACTTGGAGTCATTCATGACATATTTCAAAAGACGTTGCATTCGAGTCGTTGAGTTCATCAAGATTATTATTAAGTCAATTATATTTGGATATATTATGAAATGCTATACATGCCTGTCAACTGTCGATGTAACGAAAGTTGGTCTTTTAAAAATGAATATAATGTTTGTAAAATGTATCATATAGAGGTCAATTACCTCGCGATGTAATCAACTGTTGTGAATCGTTTGTAATCAATATGGACTTCGTCCGGATGGATTAGGACGGGTCTTCACAGTTTTTACCTCAAGTTTAGAATGTAAATTGCTGAAAAGAAGTAGTAGAACAAAACTTGAGAGAGTTCTTGCAAGTGTGTATGAAAATTGGATGTAAAATTTGGAAAATGAATGTGTAAAAATGAGTTAGAAATGGTGCTTATTTATAGGCTTGAAAATTTGGTTTTTAGTGAAAATATCTAAGATAAGTTAAAATGTAATATGTCATGGATGACATATTAAATTGATTAGGTCATGGATGACATATTACACAAATAATTGAAGATTTCTATTGGTATATACCAATAGTAAATACTTCTAGAAGCTGTGTATATTACGGGTAAAAATACCGTATAAATGCGAGTAGAATTCTTGAGGAAATTGAACGAAAATACGAGTATAGCTATCCTTTATATGTATTGGTATATTATAAAGTGTATTCAATACTTGTAAGGATGTATTTACACTCGTAATACATTATATGTAAATACATTTTAACATAAGTTAATTACGTCGTTTAAATAGTAACATATATATTGTTCAAAAACTCTTTAAATTAGTAGTATGAAAATATATATATAATACTTTGTTAATATACTTAATGAGATATTTAATTATCATATTTTCAAGGTAAATATATATAAATCCATATATGTACACAATAATTAAACAATTAAACAATTAAATCAAGTTATGACGTTCGTGAATCGTCGAAATAAAAGGGTGACCAAAAGCTTGTGTAAAACTCTTTCCGAGGGTTCAAGACTTATTAAAATTCATTGCTTATCAAGTCGGAAGTATTAAATCATGTAAATAGTATAATCAAGTAGTCGGAAAAATCCGAGTCGTTACAGAGTTAAACATTACATACATGGTCCAATGGAAGTTGACAATGAAGTCAATCATAATTTCACCAACCAAGAAAACCCTTAGAATGAAAACATAAATATGTTATCAACAACATATGAAAAACCAAAATTGGAAGACGGGGAAGCTTCAAATTGGAGTGATAAAGAAGAATATCTATACAAACCTCCCATTCCAAGAAATGAAGAAAAATTTGAACAAGAAGTTCAAGTAGAAGTGGAAGAACCAAGAAAAGATCACCCGGAAAAGGTTAACAAACCAACTCTACTTACTAAAGTAGGAGACCCGGGTGAATTTATCATTTCTTGCTTGCTTAATGATGGTGCTATGTATAATGGGCTCGCAGATTTAGGAGCGAGTGCAAATGTTATGGGTCTTTCCTTATACAAAAGATTAGGAGTAGGTAAATTAAGATCAACCAAAATAGGTGTTCAATTATTTGATCAAACCATTAAACACCCAGTTGGAATAACAAACAATTTACTTGTTAAAGTGGGAAGTTTGACCTTTATTGCAAACTTCATAGTTATTAATATGGAGGAAGACCTTGATATTCCTCTAATTTTAGGTCGCCCATTTTTAGCAACCACCGAAGCATTCATTGATGTAAGAGAAGGTAGAATGACACTTAGGGATGGTGACAAATCGGTTAGCTTTGTGAACCGAAAGTTTAGATCTCCACCAACCAAAACTGTTGAACCAATAAAAACGTCTAAGTGTGGGGAAGATGAAGAAACACCTAATGATAACCCGATAACAAAGAACCCCGTTATTGATACGAAATTAGATGAACCCGTTTTCAACAGTTCAACGAAGAAACTTTATAAACGGATTCAAGATGCTAGGATTAAGGGGAACTTTAAGTTATGTAACCGATTAGTATCCAATTTGTCGCCTAAAGAAAAGGCAATGTTAGTTGAATTTGTGAAAGTTACAGAGGAAATCAACAATTGGCTTGAAGCAAAAGTCAGAGATATACAAGTTGTTGATAGTCCAATTGAAAACGAAGTTAATCACAATTTCGACACCACAGCTAACTAAGTGTGGGGAGAATCAAGTCTTTTTAAGGATAATATATATTTATGTTAGAGTTAGATTTTCTGTTTTTGTGTAGTTCTCGAGAATGGAATCCGAATGGTCTTTCCCTAGCAGACCGTAAAGAACTAGTCTTCTCCCTCCATTCTAAATTTTTATTTCTTTTAGGTTTTACGAGATGAATAATTCCTTTGATCTGAACCATGGTCTACTACTACACGCTATGATTACTAAACGTAATAATAACATCTTCCTGAGTGAACTGGTATCATTTATAAGAGGCAAAATGGACGAAGTGAGGAAAGAACTCAGGAAAGATCATCATAACACATTTTGGTAAAGGAAAATCAAAATCCGCAACAAAAAGAAGAGCACGACACCTTGAAAGACGTCATAAATGTGGAATATGGTCGCACTAAGGTAAATGTTCGAACAATCAAACATATTCAAATACCGAATTTGTTACTCTATGCAGAGAAGGACCGTTCATATGTTTAGAAGAAAAGTTATTGAAAAATCGAGGTTACGCTTATGTAGCTATGGAAAACCAAATCACACGACTCTCCTATGAGTCGGCTAAAGCAGGTCTCTGAAAATTCTATCTCACAGGTAAGTATGTACAGTTTTTATTTGTTTTTATTTATTGCTTTTAACCTTTTGATAATAAACGCTGAATCGTTCGCTATAAAGTATTAAATTGATATTCAATAAAATTAGGTATGCGAAACCGAAATTATTGATATCATACAAAAATTTAATACATCACTGCGAAATTTACCGTTTATTCATAAGGTATAAATATCTTTAATCAATCAATTCAAAATATTTCAAAAATTCGTTAGGAGTAAAACTAGGTAAAATAGCCGAAATTACTTTACCTAAAAGAGGGGTGTATATTTTTGATAATATTTGATTGATTAAAGTGGGATAAAAGACCAAAAAGATTTTTAATTTTAATTTTTTACTTTTAATATATAAATATTAAAATTAATATTGTAAATCTTTTTAAATCAATATATTTAAGTTTTTAAATATTTTAAAAATTAATATTTTGTATATAAGTTTGTAAAATTAATGTATAAAAATATTAATGATATTTATATGAATTTTTAATTTTATGCATTTTAAATTTAAGTTTGGTGTGAATTTAAAAAAAAAATGTACTTTATTTAATTAAGTTAAAAATGTGATTTCTAAAAATCCGTCGTGAGTTGAAGACTAGGTCGTTGAACCGAAATTGCTTAACCCAAGGGAGGGACGAGAAATTTTGTTATCATTATTTTTAATCTTATTGAATAAAAGTATGCCAAAAACATTAAAAAAACCCAAAAATCTTTACTTTTAAAACAACGGTTACAAATGACAAATTTTAAAATTTTATCGAGATACGAACTGGGACAACGATCCGAAACGCCCTCATTCTAAAAGGAAACAAAATTTTAAAATTAATTAATTTTTGTTTCATAAGTATAAGGTTTTTATTAAAAAAAAAAGACACCTCATATGATCGCATGGGGTTTGAACTGTGAAACCATGCGATCGCATGAGACAGAAAAACTGGGTAGAAACAAAAAGGCACGAGCTGGTTCTCTGTCTTCACAATACACACACACAAACACACGAAAACTCTCACAAAATATCACCTAAAATCATCATTTTTCAACCAAATTCACCGAAATTTAGTGCTATAATCCGCTATAATCATGCTTTTCTTCAGATGGGGAAGCAAAAAGGTAGAAATTTCACCCCTAAACTCTTAAATTTCTCAATTTTAGTGATAATTACAACTTTTACCTAATTTAATTTTGATGATTTCTAGCTTAATTAGAGTTAAATTTTTAGTATATTATGCTTGTATAACCTAGATTGATGCTATTTGTCATGATTTGAAGCTTTAAACTTCAAAAATTTTAGAAATCTAGGGTTTGTGTTCTTGAGCAATTTGGGGCTTTTTGATATAAACAGGTTATGGCCGATTTTTGTTATGGATGAGTGCTAAATTAAGTAGTGTAACATTTTTAGGTTGCTAAATGATCCAAACTTTGATCCTAAATATGATTTTTGAGCATCAAAGTGGACTTTTTAAGTCTAAAATTCATGAACTTGATTAAATTGATGTAAATGCCATTTGAAACTTGTTTAATTGCTAGTAATGGTTATTTTAACATGTTATTTGAGTTGAATGCTTATGAACTTTGTATACCTTTTCATAAATGCTTATTTGAAAAATTGTAAAATTGATAAAAATATGAAAATGAGTATAAGTTTAATATGGATTAAACATGTTATTGTAATTGTTTTAATTTGTTATTTTGCTAACATTAATGCATATTTAGATGCACAAATTTTGTGTTTAATGTGTATTGCAGAGAAATACAGATACAGACGGTGCATCATCGTCTAGACATCATGAACAAGAACCTGAACAAGAACCTGATCAAGAACAACTACAAGAACACCTATCACCAACCATGGAACCCGAGCGATGATATGAACTGGAACCCCTATCCAAATCAATAGTGTTCCATTGGTGATGTCTTCTCTTTTATTATTTTTATCTATTTATGCTAAACATTTAACATTTTGATACTTTAATGTAATGTTTAATATTTTTATTATTTTGTACTAATATTTCATTTTTGTAATTTAAAAGTGGGATATTAAGTCTCATTTCAAATTACCATGCATGTTTATATTTGTATTGTATGTATTTTATCTCATGTACACAACAGGGTAAAACTGCGCATTTTCAAAGACTGGCATTAAGTTCAACAAAAGCTATTAATTTTGACGACAAAACGAAAAACAAGTGTGATGTAACAACAGACGGAATGACCAAATGATGTGCACCATTTATCATTCAACACAAACAACAATATGTTTGGAAACTTTGGTAAAATTTAATCATTTTTCTACGCTAATCACCCTCAATAATTTAAATTGCTACTGATTTCTTGCAAATGAGGGCATTGCAAGATCTTAAGTGTGGGAAGGGGATAAATTCTTTCGGGTTTTAAAATTTAAATTTTAATTTAAACACTTGATTACCATTAAAAATACTAGTAACGCAGTTGTTTTATTAGAATCTAGTGCTCTCTGATAATAAAGAACAACCCTAGTCTTATATACTGACTACCCAATTCTAGTAAAATTTTTAAATTTTTTTCAAATAAATTAATTCAAAATCATGTTTATAAATATTTATGAACGATAAAACTAGGTGTTAACACCGAAATTATTGTTACCTCGGAAAGGACATAAATTGAGAAACAACCCAAAATGCTTGAATTCATTTAAAATGGAATAGAGGAGAATAAAAAGGCAAAGAAAGGAAAATAAAAGCCAAGTGTGGGAAAAATTTACCAAGTTATTTAGAACATATATCACATATTTTTGTACCAATAATTGAAGATACTTTTGTTTTGGACGATATTAATCAGTTTTACCCAGTTTATTGTAATATAAATGGAATTTAAAAGGAAGTAAAGTCTTTCGAGAAAAAGACACGCGCTTCTTGATTTAGGTCAGGAAGTTGTCGTCCAGACCAGTTGTGGAGTCTATGAAAAACCTTGAAAAGTTTTCTCGAAAATCAGCTGAAAATCCACGGACCTCAGCATTAAACAGGGTCGCCAAGTGAAAGGACCCGTTCATATACATTATAAACGATTCACAATAGTTGATTACATCGCAAGGTATTTGACCTCTATATGATACATTTTACAAACATTGCATTCGTTTTTAAAAGACAAACTTTCTTTACAACTAAAGTTGACGGCATGCGCACCATTTCATAATACATCCAACTATAATTGACTTAATAATAATCTTGATGAACTCAATGACTCGAATGCAACGTCTTTCAAAATATGCCATGAATGACTCCAAGTAATATCCTTAAAATGAGCTAATGCACAGCGGAAGATTTCTTTAATACCTGAGAATAAGCATGCTTTAAAGTGTCAACCAAAAGGTTGGTGAGTTCATAGGTTTATCATAACAATCATTTCAATATATTAATAGACCACAAGATTTCTGTTTATAAATATATGTACACTCGCAAGTGTATAAAAGTATTCTATAAGTTGTAGGCACCCGGTAACAAGCCTTAACGTTCATGTTTTACCCTCTGAAGTACACAAGATCAGGTGTGTTTAATATAACCTCGAAGTACTAAAGCATCCCATAGTCAGGATGGGGTTTGTCAGGCCCAATAGATCTATCTTTAGGATTCGCGCCTACCGTACATAGACAAGTAGTTTAATGTTACCAAGCTAAGGGTATATTTCTGGTTTAAACCCACGTAGAATTAGTTTTAGTACTTGTGCCTATTTCGTAAAACATTTATAAAAAACAGCGCATGTATTCTCAGTCCCAAAAATATATATAAAAGGGAGCAAATGAAACTCACAATACTGTATTTCGTAGTAAAAATACATATAACGTCATTTAACAAGTGCAAGGTTGCAGGAAAGTACGTAGAAGCAACGGAGATGATAAACACTAGATTGACCTCACGAGCATACCCATGAACCATACCCATCACCTCCATAGCTATAACCCATAATTTCTTTAGCTTCGACTCATTCAAAAAAAAAAAACTATTTTGAAATCACTCGGACAGCACTCCGTCGTAATATTTTATGTATACTAATAATATCTTGAAATAATACAAAGAAAATATATATATGTAATTCGATTGAGAGAGTTTAGAGAAATATATTTTCAAGTTTCTATGAAATAATGAAACCTATTGAATTCTATTTATAACAGATTTTTAAATTATTAAAGTAAATTATTAAAATATGAATTATTAAAGTATGAATTATTAAAGTGAATTATTAAAGTGAATTATTAAAGTATGAATTATTAAAGTGAATTATTAAAGTGAATTATTAAAATATGAATTATTAAAGTGAATTATTAAAGTGAATTATTAAAATATGAATTATTAAAGTGAATTATTAAAGTGAATTATTAAAGTATGAATTATTAAAGTGAATTATTAAAGTATGAATTATTAAAGTGAATTATTAAAGTATGAATTATTAAAGTTAAAGTAAAATAAAATAAAAGTAAAGTAAAGGTAAAGTTAAAGTATAGTAAAAGTATAAAACTATATACGTATAATACGCGTATAAGTATATATAATATTAATTTAAATCGTTATATATATTTAATAAAATAAAATATAAATATCGTTATCTTTATCATACTGGTTAAGTAATGAGTTGTCAAAAGTGGTTCTAGATATTTATAAAAGATATATACATTTTAATAATAAAGTTCTTTTTAAACTGAAAACGTTTTTTGTACTTTTGAAACTAAATTAATAGAATATTATGGAAACCAATTCTCCACTAACTTTTGTCTAACTTTCGTAAATGACACTTTTTGTTTTTATTTATAAATAGCTTTACAAATTATTCTGAATATTGTTAAGAGGAATAGATTTTCTCAAATCATAGTGGACCTCTCAACAGAGACTTGAAATCGTAATTCAATGTTTCTGATAATTCAATCATTTAATATATTTTTTTAATTTCATTAAAAATCATATTGAAACAAATACGTTCGTGTAAGGTATTATACGTTTAATACTTTATTAATATTCTCAAGTTATAATATACATATCTATTTATATATAACGGTTCGTGAATCGTCGGAATTTGGTCGAGGTTATAATGAATGTATGAACACAGTTTAAAATTCCTGAGATTTAACTTAACAAACTTTGCTTATCGTGTCGGAATAATATAAAGATTAAAGTTTAAATTTGGTCGGAAATTTCCGGGTCGTCACATTACCTACCCGTTAAAGAAATTTCGTCCCCGAAATTTGATAGAGGTCGTCATGACTAACAATGAGAATGTTATTATAACGATTATAGAGTTTTATCATGTTCAAGAAGAATGGATAAAATAATTCAATTAATAGAAACGTGTGAGTGAAGTTATCGTAAATGAATGAAATAAGATAATATTGATTCGTCGTATCTTTTGACGTCATCACGATTGATCTCCGAAAAGAAAATCTTTGTAATCTATGTCGCTCTTCTTTTTCATCTGCCTCCGAAAGAATCTATTTACTTCTACTATACTCTTGGTTTTATAGTGTTTTTAGTTCTCCCGTGTCTTTATATTGCTATATGCATTGATATATAAGGTTTGTGATTTCTGGGTTGTTGTTGGGTTTTATATCTTCCCTTATATTTCAAAGTCCTTGCTTCTTCTATAATCATTGTCATCCCCAATTAATGCTCTCTTTTATTTGCTGCGATTTATACCCCAATTTCTATTTCGGAGTTTTGTCCTTTCGTTTCTTCTTCTTGCGATTAAGCACCGCTTGTAATGGTCCAGAATTCGCATATATGAATTTTGGAATGAACATTGTTAATGTTCTAAGAAGGAAATTGTAATGGCACGATCTTGACTTGTCAAATTACTAGAATACCTCGAAAAAGGCCGAATCATCAAGAAATATTTTCTTGATATTTTAGAGGTTAAAGAGAATACAAGAGTCGTGTAACATAGCACATGATGACGTTATGATCTGTGAATCATCACGTTCTATTTAGAAACTCAGCATGACTTACTGTAATATAATCACATTGATCAAGTGTCATTATATTATACTAGTCCATGCTTCAGTTCACAACACTACTTCAAAAATATTCCTATTTTAAATTCGAAAGTTTCAGAATTTAGAAACTAAAATAGTTTCTTTTATGATGTAATACAGACAGCACGAAGAGGTAAATGATTTCAGATAAGAATAATTATGGAAATATCTTCAGAAATATGGAGGATATTTATAATGAAAGATACGATGATATCTTAAAATTTCTAACATCAGAGGATGATGAAGAATATTGCCCGTAAGGGTTTAGAGTCAGGAGCAAGGTATTCGATAATGACTTCAGCAGATACGGAATCATTTGGATTCTTTGAATGTAGATTTCGTCCTTGTGATTTATCCACAGCCTTCTTCATGGTTTGCTCAATCCGTATTTTTCAGTACCAAATATTCTCTTTTTCTGAGCTTTGCCAACACACTACTCTTTATCATCAAACTTTTTACTGTTAAGGTCGTTTATAGTTTTTGCTGCTTCATCAGTATTTCGAGAACTAGTTCGCAGTTTAGGGTGTTTTTCAGAAACTTCACATTCAAAGTATATAAGTCCAGAAGATAGACACATATAATTGTTGGCGTAGACAAGCTGCGAGATTTCAAAATACTGATTGCTAATTTCTGATGATTCGTATGGCAGTTCTCATTACAAGATGCAGATGAGTAAATGATGGGGTTTTGATAAATATAAAGATTTTTCGGAAAGTCAAAGATCAATGAAGTTATTAATAAGTTTACTGCTAATGTGGCGAGATATGAAAAGTTCCTCGGTAATATTGATGAAGAGGTAATCATTATAATAAGGCTTATTCGATTGAACAATTGAAGTTGGTTTGCTGGAGCTGTGACAAAACCGTCTATTTTTAGAAGGGATTGAAAAGTTATTTTAGCTAGTAAATGCCAAAAGGTCTGACATGGATACATGTTAAATTATGACTTTGGTTTCAAGAGTTTTTCAGGTACGTAACTGTGGATTGTAGTGACCCGAACTTTTCCATGTTTATATATATTAATTGAGATTGATATTTACATGATTAAATGTTTCCAACATGTTAAGCAATCAAACTTGTTAAGACTTGATTAATTGAAATATGTTTCATATAGACAATTGACCACCCAAGTTGATCGGTGATTCACGAACGTTAAAACTTGTAAAAACTATATGATGACATATATATGGATATATATATATAGTTAACATGATACTATGATAAGAAAACATATCATAAAGTATATTAACAATGAACTACATATGTAAAAACAAGACTACTAACTTAATGATTTTTAAACGAGACATATATGTAACGATTATCGTTGTAAAGACATTTAATGTATATATATCATATTAAGAGATATTCATACATGATAATATCATGATAATATAATAATTTAAAATCTCATTTTATATTATAAATATTGGGTTAACAACATTTAACAAGATCGTTAACCTAAAGGTTTCAAAACAACATTTACATGTAACGACTAACGATGACTTAACGACTCAGTTAAAATGTATATACATGTAGTGTTTTAATATGTATTTATACACTTTTGAAAGACTTCAATACACTTATCAAAATACTTCTACTTAACAAAAATGCTTACAATTACATCCTCGTTCAGTTTCATCAACACTTCTACTCGTATGCACCCGTATTCGTACTCGTACAATACACAGCTTTTAGATGTATGTACTATTGGTATATACACTCCAATGATCAGCTCTTAGCAGCACATGTGAGTCACCTAACACATGTGGGAACCATCATTTGGCAACTAGCATGAAATATCTCATAAAATTACAAAAATATGAATAATCATTCATGACTTATTTACATGAAAACAAAATTACATATCCTTTATATCTAATCCATACACCAACGACCAAAAACACCTACAAACACTTTCATTCTTCAATTTTCTTCATCTAATTGATCTCTCTCAAGTTCTATCTTCAAGTTCTAAGTGTTCTTCATAAATTCCAAAAGTTCTAGTTTCATAAAATCAAGAATACTTTCAAGTTTGCTAGCTCACTTCCAATCTTGTAAGGTGATCATCCAACCTCAAGAAATCTTTGTTTCTTACAGTAGGTTATCATTCTAATACAAGGTAATAATCAAATTCAAACTTTGGTTCAATTTCTATAACTATAACAATCTTATTTCAAGTGATGATCTTACTTGAACTTGTTTTCGTGTCATGATTCTGCTTCAAGAACTTCGAGCCATCCAAGGATCCATTGAAGCTAGATCCATTTTTCTCTTTTCCAGTAGGTTTATCCAAGGAAATTAAGGTAGAAATGATGTTCATAACATCATTCGATTCATACATATAAAGCTATCTTATTCGAAGGTTTAAACTTGTAATCACTAGAACATAGTTTAGTTAATTCTAAACTTGTTCGCAAACAAAAGTTAATCCTTCTAACTTGACTTTTAAAATCAACTAAACACATGTTCTATATCTATATGATATGCTAACTTAATGATTTAAAACCTGGAAACACGAAAAACACCGTAAAACCGGATTTACGCCGTCGTAGTAACACCGCGGGCTGTTTTGGGTTAGTTAATTAAAAACTATGATAAACTTTGATTTAAAAGTTGTTATTCTGAGAAAATGATTTTTATTATGAACATGAAACTATATCCAAAAATTATGGTTAAACTCAAAGTGGAAGTATGTTTTCTAAAATGGTCATCTAGACGTCGTTCTTTCGACTGAAATGACTACCTTTACAAAAACGACTTGTAACTTATTTTTCCGACTATAAACCTATACTTTTTCTGTTTAGATTCATAAAATAGAGTTCAATATGAAATCATAGCAATTTGATTCACTCAAAACGGATTTAAAATGAAGAAGTTATGGGTAAAACAAGATTGGATAATTTTTCTCATTTTAGCTACGTGAAAATTGGTAACAAATCTATTCCAACCATAACTTAATCAACTTGTAATCTTGAGATACCATAGACACGTATACAATGTTTCGACCTATCATGTCGACACATCTATATATATTTCGGAACAACCATAGACACTCTATATGTGAATGTTGGAGTTAGCTATACAGGGTTGAGGTTGATTCCAAAATATATATAGTTTGAGTTGTGATCAATACTGAGATACGTATACACTGGGTCGTGGATTGATTCAAGATAATATTTATCGATTTATTTCTGTACATCTAACTGTGGACAACTAGTTATAGGTTACTAACGAGGACAGCTGACTTAATAAACTTAAAACATCAAAATATATTAAAAGTGTTGTAAATATATTTTGAACATACTTTAATATATATGTATATATTGTTATAGGTTCGTGAATCAACAGTGGCCAAGTCTTACTTCCCGACGAAGTAAAAATCTGTGAAAGTGAGTTATAGTCCCACTTTTAAAATCTAATATTTTTGGGATGAGAATACATGCAGGTTTTATAAATGATTTACAAAATAGACACAAGTACGTGAAACTACATTCTATGGTTGAATTATCGAAATCGAATATGCCCCTTTTTATTAAGTCTGGTAATCTAAGAATTAGGGAACAGACACCCTAATTGACGCGAATCCTAAAGATAGATCTATTGGGCCTAACAAACCCCATCCAAAGTACCGGATGCTTTAGTACTTCGAAATTTATATCATATCCGAAGGGTGTCCCGGAATGATGGGGATATTCTTATATATGCATCTTGTTATTGTCGGTTACCAGGTGTTCACCATATGAATGATTTTTATCTCTATGTATGGGATGTGTATTGAAATATGAAATCTTGTGGTCTATTGTTACGATTTGATATATATAGGTTAAACCTATAACACACCAACATTTTTGTTGACGTTTAAAGCATGTTTATTCTCAGGTGAATATTAAGAGCTTCCGCTGTTGCATACTAAAATAAGGACAAGATTTGGAGTCCATGTTTGTATGATATTGTGTAAAAACTGCATTCAAGAAACTGATTTCGATGTAACATATTTGTATTGTAAACCATTATGTAATGGTCGTGTGTAAACAGGATATTTTAGATTATCATTATTTGATAATCTACGTAAAGCTTTTTAAACCTTTATTTATGAAATAAAGGTTATGGTTTGTTTTAAAAATGAATGCAGTCTTTGAAAAACGTCTCATATAGAGGTCAAAACCTCGCAACGAAATCAATTAATATGGAACGTTTTTAATCAATAAGAACGGGACATTTCAGTTGGTATCAGAGCGTTGGTCTTAGAGAACCAGAATTTTGCATTAGTGTGTCTTATCGAGTTTGTTAGGATGCATTAGTGAGTCTGGACTTCGACCGTGTTTAGTTGAAAAATGATTGCTTAACAAATTTTGTTGGAAACTATATATTTTTAACATGTGAATATTATGTGATATATTAACGCGTTTGATATTATGTGATAGATGTCTACCTCTAGAACAAGTCCCATTGACTCACCTAATAATAATGAAGAGTCAAATGTAAATTGGAATGATTCGTGGACTGATTCACAAGTTCCCGAAGAGGAACCGGAAGAAGAGTCGGAACCGGAAGAAGAATCGGAACCGGAAGAAGAATCGGAACCGGAAGAAGAAATAGAACCGGTGGGGGAAATAATAAAACGGTTAAGTAAAAGAGAATCCTCAACCAACCGACCAAGGTTAATTATGGTCAATGGTGTTTCCGCCAAGGAAGCAAAATATTGGGAGGATTACCAATTCTCCGATGAATCGGATTCCGACGAGAATTCCGATGATGTTATAGAAATTACCCCAACTGAATTTAAAAAGGCAAAAGAAAATAATAAGGGAAAGGGCATAAAAATAGAGAAATATAATTCCAACCCCGATGAACTTTATATGTATCGTCAACCCCCGAAGTCCTTAAGTTGTAACAATGACCCGGGAACCTCTAAACCACCAGGTTTTTCTAAACCAATGTGGAAAATTACGGCTCGTATTAGGGGAACATCATATATCCCTAGAAACTTGGCAAAACGAACCAAAACCGAAGAAGAAGAAACGAGCGAGTCAGAATAGGATAGTTGTATTCGTGTGGTGTAATATATGTAATATAGTGTTCTTATGCTTTATGATATATGTAAAAATTGCTTGTATTAATAAGTATTTTTTTATGAAACTAACTCTTGTCTATTTTACAGTTTAAAAACACAAAATGGATAGACAACCCAATATTTTAAGAGACCTACCCGGAGACATGATTGATGAAATCTTGTCTAGAGTCGGCCAGAATTCTTCGGCACAACTATTTAAGGCGAGATCAGTTTGTAAGACATTCGAAGAACGTTCCAAGAATGTCTTGGTTTATAAGAGACTTTCGTTTGAAAGATGGGGGATATCACATTGGGAAACCCATAAGTTACGATGTGTTTACTTTGACGCATATATTGCGGGGAACCCAAATGCTATTTTACGCAACGGGTTAAGAAATTATTTTGACTCAATATATCCGAATATTGGACTTCGTGATTTAGAAAAAGCGGCTAACATGCAACATAAAGAAGCATGTTATGCTTACGGATTAGTAATGTTCGCTTCTCACCAAAGTGAGAACAAGAACATCGGGCTACAACTATTAAACAAAACGTTTCCACAAGTGACGGAGTCGGTAATTGGGGTAAGAAATGAGGTTTTTAGATTATTACGGGACTGTTGGACATTACGTAACCCTCGTCCCTTTGATGACGTTACAACACGCTGTCTTATCAACGGCCATAACGGTTATGTTGCACAAGACCAAGGATGGGAAGTAGTCCTAGTAAAACCAGAATGCATGACTTGTTTCTGGACGTATGAATTACGTGTCTTTATTGCCTTTGCCGAACGACTTGTGTACTAGCTAGAATTGTCTTCACAACTATCTTGTATCAAAGTTATTGTGTGCTATATTTCATGCTTTATGTAAAATAAGCGGTATTGTAAGTTTGTAAAATATTGTATAAAAGTTTGAACGCGAAATATTATTACAATCAGTTTTTCATATAGAATTGTAGTAGTTGAATTGTATATTAGCTACTAAGTATGAACTTAACGGGTAGGTACTACCCGAATTTAAACTTATAAAACGCTAATATGAAGAAAAAGCTTTTATAAATGAGTTCATATTATGCTACGAAATACTATTAACTACTCTTAATATTCTGTATGATTAACTTGTTCCATTTAACTATTATGAAGGAAATGGCACCGACTACTCGACACACCGTGAATATGAATGAAGAGGAATTCCGTACTTTTCTAGCTTCAAACATAGCCGCAGTACAGGCTGCGCTACATACCAAAAATAACCTTGGATCTAGCAGTACAGGAAATCGTGTAGGATGCACCTACAAAGAATTCACTGCCTGCAAACCTTTGGAATTTGATGGAACCGAAGGACCGATCGGATTGAAACGGTGGACCGAGAAGGTTGAATCGGTGTTTGCCATAAGTAAGTGTACTGAAGAGGACAAAGTGAAGTACGCTACGCATACCTTCACAGGTTCTGCGTTAACATTGTGGAATACCTATCTAGAGCAAGTGGGACAAGATGATGCGTACGCACTACCGTGGTCAGCATTCAAGCACTTGATGAACGAGAAGTACCTTCCCAGAACCGAGGTCAATAAGCTCAAGACAGAACTTAGAGGGTTACGAACCCAAGGATTTGATATTACCACGTATGAAAGACGATTCACAGAATTGTGCCTATTGTGTCCGGGAGCATTCGAAGATGAGGAAGAGAAGATCGACGCGTTTGTGAAAGGATTACCGGAAAGAATCCAAGAAGATATAAGTTCACACGAGCCCGCCTCCATACAACAGGCATGTAGAATGGCTCACAAACTAGTGAACCAGATTGAAGAAGGAATTAAAGAACAGACTGCTGAAGAGGCCAATGTGAAGCAAGTCAAAAGAAAGTGGGAGGAAAACGGTGATAAGAATCACCAATACAACAACAACAGCAATTACAACAATAATCGCAACAATTATCCCAACAATCGCAACATCAATCGCAACTACAACAAACGGCCCAACAACAACAACAACAACAACAACAGCAACTACAACAATCATCCCAACAACAATAATAACCGCAACAACAACAACAATCAGAAGCAGCTATGCCAAAGGTGTGAAAAGAATCACTCGGGGTTTTGCACCAAATTTTGCAACAAGTGTAAAAGAAATGGTCATAGCGCGGCGAAGTGTGAGGTCTACGGACCAGGGGTTAATAGAACGAAAGGAACAAATGGTGTCGGAACGAGTAATGGCGGAGCAAGTAGTGTCGGAGCAAGTTATGCCAATGTAGTTTGTTATAAATGTGGAAAACCAGGCCACATTATTAGAAATTGCCCGAACCAGGAGAACACGAATGGACAAGGCCGTGGAAGAGTTTTCAATATTAATGCGGTAGAGGCACAGGAAGACCCGGAGCTTGTTACGGGTACGTTTCTTATTGACAATAAATCTGCTTACGTTTTATTTGATTCGGGTGCGGATAGAAGCTATATGAGTAGAGATTTTTGTGCTAAATTAAGTTGTCCATTGACGCCTTTGGATAGTAAATTTTTACTCGAATTAGCAAATGGTAAATTAATTTCAGCAGATAATATATGTCGGAATTGAGAAATTAAACTGGTTAGCGAAACATTTAAGATTGATTTGATACCAGTAGAGTTAGGGAGTTTTGATGTGATAATCGGTATGGACTGGTTGAAAGAAGTGAAAGCGGAGATCGTTTGTTACAAAAATGCAATTCGCATTATACGAGAAAAAGGAAAACCCTTAATGGTGTACGGAGAAAAGGGCAACACGAAGCTACATCTTATTAGTAATTTGAAGGCACAAAAACTAATAAGAAAAGGTTGCTATGCTGTTCTAGCACACGTCGAGAAAGAACAAACTGAAGAAAAGAGCATCAATGATGTTCCCATTGCAAAAGAATTTCCCGATGTATTTCCGAAAGAATTACCGGGATTACCCCCACATCGAACCGTTGAATTTCAAATAGATCTTGTACCAGGAGCTGCACCAATAGCTCGTGCTCCTTACAGACTCGCACCCAGCGAGATGAAAGAACTGCAAAGCCAATTACAAGAACTTTTAGAGCGTGGTTTCATTCGACCAAGCACATCACCGTGGGGAGCTCCTGTTTTGTTTGTCAAGAAGAAAGATGGTACATTCAGGTTGTGTATCGACTACCGAGAGTTGAACAAACTTACCATCAAGAACCGCTACCCACTACCGAGAATCGACGACTTATTTGATCAACTACAAGGCTCGTCTGTTTATTCAAAGATTGACTTACGTTCCGGGTATCATCAAATGCGGGTGAAAGAAGATGATATTCCAAAGACTGCTTTCAGAACACGTTACGGTCATTACGAGTTTATGGTCATGCCGTTTGGTTTAACTAATGCACCAGCTGTGTTCATGGACCTTATGAACCGAGTGTGTGGACCATACCTTGACAAGTTTGTCATTGTTTTCATTGATGACATACTTATTTACTCAAAGAATGACCAAGAACACGGTGAAAATTTGAGAAAGGTGTTAGAAGTATTGAGGAAGGAAGAATTGTACGCTAAGTTTTCAAAGTGTGCATTTTGGTTGGAAGAAGTTCAATTCCTCGGTCACATAGTGAACAAAGAAGGTATTAAGGTGGATCCGGCAAAGATAGAAACTGTTAAAAAGTGGGAAACCCCGAAAACTCCGAAACACATACGCCAGTTTTTAGGACTAGCTGGTTACTACAGAAGGTTCATCCAAGACTTTTCCAGAATAGCAAAACCCTTGACTGCATTAACGCATAAAGGGAAGAAATTTGAATGGAATGATGAACAAGAGAAAGCGTTTCAGTTATTGAAGAAAAAGCTAACTACGGCACCTATATTGTCATTGCCTGAAGGGAATGATGATTTTGTGATTTATTGTGATGCATCAAAGCAAGGTCTCGGTTGTGTATTAATGCAACGAACGAAGGTGATTGCTTATGCGTCTAGACAATTGAAGATTCACGAACAAAATTATACGACGCATGATTTGGAATTAGGCGCGGTTGTTTTTGCATTAAAGACTTGGAGGCACTACTTATATGGGGTTAAAAGTATTATATATACTGACCACAAAAGTCTTCAACACATATTTAATCAGAAACAACTGAATATGAGGCAGCGTAGGTGGATTGAATTATTGAATGATTACGACTTTGAGATTCGTTACCACCCGGGGAAGGCAAATGTGGTAGCCGATGCCTTGAGCAGGAAGGACAGAGAACCCATTCGAGTAAAATCTATGAATATAATGATTCATAATAACCTTACTACTCAAATAAAGGAGGCGCAACAAGGAGTTTTAAAAGAGGGAAATTTAAAGGATGAAATACCTAAAGGATCGGAGAAGCATCTTAATATTCGGGAAGACGGAACCCGGTATAGGGCTGAAAGGATTTGGGTACCAAAATTTGGAGATATGAGAGAAATGGTACTTAGAGAAGCTCATAAAACCAGATACTCAATACATCCTGGAACGGGGAAGATGTACAAGGATCTCAAGAAACATTTTTGGTGGCCGGGTATGAAAGCCGATGTTGCTAAATACGTAGGAGAATGTTTGACGTGTTCTAAGGTCAAAGCTGAGCATCAGAAACCATCAGGTCTACTTCAACAACCCGAAATCCCGGAATGGAAATGGGAAAACATTACCATGGATTTCATCACTAAATTGCCAAGGACTGCAAGTGGTTTTGATACTATTTGGGTAATAGTTGATCGTCTCACCAAATCAGCACACTTCCTGCCAATAAGAGAAGATGACAAGATGGAGAAGTTAGCACGACTGTATTTGAAGGAAGTCGTCTCCAGACATGGAATACCAATCTCTATTATCTCTGATAGGGATGGCAGATTTATTTCAAGATTCTGGCAGACATTACAGCAAGCATTAGGAACTCGTCTAGATATGAGTACTGCCTATCATCCACAAACTGATGGGCAGAGTGAAAGGACGATACAAACGCTTGAAGACATGCTACGAGCATGTGTTATTGATTTCGGAAACAGTTGGGATCGACATCTACCGTTAGCAGAATTTTCCTACAACAACAGCTACCATTCAAGCATTGAGATGGCGCCGTTTGAAGCACTTTATGGTAGAAAGTGCAGGTCTCCGATTTGTTGGAGTGAAGTGGGGGATAGACAGATTACGGGTCCGGAGATTATACAAGAAACTACCGAGAAGATCATCCAAATTCAACAACGGTTGAAAACCGCCCAAAGTCGACAAAAGAGCTACGCTGACATTAAAAGAAAAGATATAGAATTTGAAATTGGAGAGATGGTCATGCTTAAAGTTGCACCTTGGAAAGGTGTTGTTCGATTTGGTAAACGAGGGAAATTAAATCCAAGGTATATTGGACCATTCAAGATTATTGATCGTGTCGGACCAGTAGCTTACCGACTTGAGTTACCTCAACAACTCGCGGCTGTACATAACACTTTCCACGTCTCGAATTTGAAGAAATGTTTTGCTAAAGAAGATCTCACTATTCCGTTAGATGAAATCCAAATCAACGAAAAACTTCAATTCATCGAAGAACCCGTCGAAATAATGGATCGTGAGGTTAAAAGACTTAAGCAAAACAAGATACCAATTGTTAAGGTTCGATGGAATGCTTGTAGAGGACCCGAGTTCACCTGGGAGCGTGAAGATCAGATGAAGAAGAAATACCCGCATCTATTTCCAGAAGATTCGTCAACACCTTCAACAGCTTAAAATTTCGGGACGAAATTTATTTAACGGGTAGGTACTGTAGTGACCCGAACTTTTCCATGTTTATATATATTAATTGAGATTGATATTTACATGATTAAATGTTTCCAACATGTTAAGCAATCAAACTTGTTAAGACTTGATTAATTGAAATATGTTTCATATAGACAATTGACCACCCAAGTTGATCGGTGATTCACGAACGTTAAAACTTGTAAAAACTATATGATGACATATATATGGATATATATATATAGTTAACATGATACTATGATAAGAAAACATATCATAAAGTATATTAACAATGAACTACATATGTAAAAACAAGACTACTAACTTAATGATTTTTAAACGAGACATATATGTAACGATTATCGTTGTAAAGACATTTAATGTATATATATCATATTAAGAGATATTCATACATGATAATATCATGATAATATAATAATTTAAAATCTCATTTTATATTATAAATATTGGGTTAACAACATTTAACAAGATCGTTAACCTAAAGGTTTCAAAACAACATTTACATGTAACGACTAACGATGACTTAACGACTCAGTTAAAATGTATATACATGTAGTGTTTTAATATGTATTTATACACTTTTGAAAGACTTCAATACACTTATCAAAATACTTCTACTTAACAAAAATGCTTACAATTACATCCTCGTTCAGTTTCATCAACAATTCTACTCGTATGCACCCGTATTCGTACTCGTACAATACACAGCTTTTAGATGTATGTACTATTGGTATATACACTCCAATGATCAGCTCTTAGCAGCACATGTGAGTCACCTAACACATGTGGGAACCATCATTTGGCAACTAGCATGAAATATCTCATAAAATTACAAAAATATGAATAATCATTCATGACTTATTTACATGAAAACAAAATTACATATCCTTTATATCTAATCCATACACCAACGACCAAAAACACCTACAAACACTTTCATTCTTCAATTTTCTTCATCTAATTGATCTCTCTCAAGTTCTATCTTCAAGTTCTAAGTGTTCTTCATAAATTCCAAAAGTTCTAGTTTCATAAAATCAAGAATACTTTCAAGTTTGCTAGCTCACTTCCAATCTTGTAAGGTGATCATCCAACCTCAAGAAATCTTTGTTTCTTACAGTAGGTTATCATTCTAATACAAGGTAATAATCAAATTCAAACTTTGGTTCAATTTCTATAACTATAACAATCTTATTTCAAGTGATGATCTTACTTGAACTTGTTTTCGTGTCATGATTCTGCTTCAAGAACTTCGAGCCATCCAAGGATCCATTGAAGCTAGATCCATTTTTCTCTTTTCCAGTAGGTTTATCCAAGGAAATTAAGGTAGAAATGATGTTCATAACATCATTCGATTCATACATATAAAGCTATCTTATTCGAAGGTTTAAACTTGTAATCACTAGAACATAGTTTAGTTAATTCTAAACTTGTTCGCAAACAAAAGTTAATCCTTCTAACTTGACTTTTAAAATCAACTAAACACATGTTCTATATCTATATGATATGCTAACTTAATGATTTAAAACCTGGAAACACGAAAAACACCGTAAAACCGGATTTACGCCGTCGTAGTAACACCGCGGGCTGTTTTGGGTTAGTTAATTAAAAACTATGATAAACTTTGATTTAAAAGTTGTTATTCTGAGAAAATGATTTTTATTATGAACATGAAACTATATCCAAAAATTATGGTTAAACTCAAAGTGGAAGTATGTTTTCTAAAATGGTCATCTAGACGTCGTTCTTTCGACTGAAATGACTACCTTTACAAAAACGACTTGTAACTTATTTTTCCGACTATAAACCTATACTTTTTCTGTTTAGATTCATAAAATAGAGTTCAATATGAAATCATAGCAATTTGATTCACTCAAAACGGATTTAAAATGAAGAAGTTATGGGTAAAACAAGATTGGATAATTTTTCTCATTTTAGCTACGTGAAAATTGGTAACAAATCTATTCCAACCATAACTTAATCAACTTGTAATCTTGAGATACCATAGACACGTATACAATGTTTCGACCTATCATGTCGACACATCTATATATATTTCGGAACAACCATAGACACTCTATATGTGAATGTTGGAGTTAGCTATACAGGGTTGAGGTTGATTCCAAAATATATATAGTTTGAGTTGTGATCAATACTGAGATACGTATACACTGGGTCGTGGATTGATTCAAGATAATATTTATCGATTTATTTCTGTACATCTAACTGTGGACAACTAGTTATAGGTTACTAACGAGGACAGCTGACTTAATAAACTTAAAACATCAAAATATATTAAAAGTGTTGTAAATATATTTTGAACATACTTTAATATATATGTATATATTGTTATAGGTTCGTGAATCAACAGTGGCCAAGTCTTACTTCCCGACGAAGTAAAAATCTGTGAAAGTGAGTTATAGTCCCACTTTTAAAATCTAATATTTTTGGGATGAGAATACATGCAGGTTTTATAAATGATTTACAAAATAGACACAAGTACGTGAAACTACATTCTATGGTTGAATTATCGAAATCGAATATGCCCCTTTTTATTAAGTCTGGTAATCTAAGAATTAGGGAACAGACACCCTAATTGACGCGAATCCTAAAGATAGATCTATTGGGCCTAACAAACCCCATCCAAAGTACCGGATGCTTTAGTACTTCGAAATTTATATCATATCCGAAGGGTGTCCCGGAATGATGGGGATATTCTTATATATGCATCTTGTTATTGTCGGTTACCAGGTGTTCACCATATGAATGATTTTTATCTCTATGTATGCGATGTGTATTGAAATATGAAATCTTGTGGTCTATTGTTACGATTTGATATATATAGGTTAAACCTATAACACACCAACATTTTTGTTGACGTTTAAAGCATGTTTATTCTCAGGTGAATATTAAGAGCTTCCGCTGTTGCATACTAAAATAAGGACAAGATTTGGAGTCCATGTTTGTACGATATTGTGTAAAAACTGCATTCAAGAAACTGATTTCGATGTAACATATTTGTATTGTAAACCATTATGTAATGGTCGTGTGTAAACAGGATATTTTAGATTATCATTATTTGATAATCTACGTAAAGCTTTTTAAACCTTTATTTATGAAATAAAGGTTATGGTTTGTTTTAAAAATGAATGCAGTCTTTGAAAAACGTCTCATATAGAGGTCAAAACCTCGCAACGAAATCAATTAATATGGAACGTTTTTAATCAATAAGAACGGGACATTTCATGGATAACATGTGGTTGTATCATCATCTCGATTGTTCATTATTTGAAGTGTCTTCAGGTATTTCGAAGGGCTTGATCACAGATTATAATCGTTAATATACATGCGATGTTCTAACACAGTTTTGAAGTTAAAGTATAGCTTTGAAAGATGTAAGAATCTAAGAGTGATGATACCGGTTATAACTTGAATTGAATTCGACGATTTCAAAATCAGAATATGTAATTAGATTTTTGAATGAGTATGGTTGTTTTGATTTCTATAAAAGAATGTATATTGTTGTGAAAGTAGGGAGTATAATGGATGATTTGCTGAATCAGATTCGAAGAATGTAATATATTAATTATGAATTTATATATCTCTCGGGTATTACCTACCCGTTAAAAGAAATTGTCACAATTAATATTTTGTACAAAAGAATTTTATTACAGTCTTTATGGAAATATATGTGTATATTTCTTCAGATGTAATATTGATTTAATGAGTTAATATTAAATTAAACTCACTTAATTTTTGGTGAAGGCTAGGATAGATAATTTCTAAACTTTAGAAATTACATAATCGTCATAGAATGTTTTCCCAATGAAGTTATGAATCAATACTTCATCGTTGTGGTATTCCTTAGTATCTACAGGGCGTATGACGTCGATGCTCATGGGACAGATTGTGAAGTTGAGGTTTGCGATGCGGTTGTTGTTGGTGGTGGTAATGGTACTGTTGATGTTGTTGATGGTTGTACTGGTTATGTTGTTGGTGCTGCTGCTGGTGTTTGTAACCTTTGCACCATATTCTCCAAAGCCACTACCCGAGCGCGAAGCTCGTTGACTTCTTCTATTACACCGGGTGATTGTCGGTTCGGACGAGCTGATAAATAAGATCTAGAATTTGGTGTAGTATATAATCATGACGAGATACTCTGGAAATGAGAGAGAAAATGGTGTTTCGAATAGGTTCGCCGGTAAGTGCTTCAAGTTCTTCGCCAAGAGGGCAATGTGGTGGATGGAAGGGATCACCTTCTTCTTGTCTTCAATGATTAAGGAGGCTACGAACCCATCCCCAATTCATCCAGAATAGATGATGACTACTTGGTTGATCCATTCCGGTCACACTGCTTTCGGAACTTTAGTGGGATTCCATTTCAGAATCCGAGGGACTTGAACTAATGACGAATTCCATTTCGTACAATTGAATAAAGAATTTTTCGATATGAAATGATTTTCCGGCTATCAGGTGGTATTCTAATTATATAGAGCAAAAGGTTTCGTAGATTACGGAGGAATTTACGGAATATGTCAGGCAAAGTTTACAGTAACAGATACGCTAAGATATGAATGAGCAGATACGCTAAGATATGAATTTTGTCTATACACTATTCATGCAATCAATACAATAAGATGTGTCTAGACTAAGAATGATAAGCAGATAATTTCCGACAAAAATGATGAGCAAAACTTTTGACATGCAGACACGGTCGAAGTCCAGACTCACTAATGCATCCTAACAACTATCAGTTAGACACACTAATGTAGACCTGGTTTGCTAAGACCACCGCTCTGATACCAACTGAAAGGACCCGTTCATATACATTATAAACGATTCACAATAGTTGATTACATCGCAAGGTATTTGACCTCTATATGATACATTTTACAAACATTGCATTCGTTTTTAAAAGACAAACTTTCTTTACAACTAAAGTTGACGGCATGCACACCATTTCATAATACATCCAACTATAATTGGCTTAATAATAATCTTGATGAACTCAATGACTCGAATGCAACGTATTTCAAAATATGCCATGAATGACTCCAAGTAATATCCTTAAAATGAGCTAATGCACAGCGGAAGATTTCTTTAATACCTGAGAATAAACATGCTTTAAAGTGTCAACCAAAAGGTTGTGAGTTCATAGGTTTATCATAACAATCATTTCAATATATTAATAGACCACAAGATTTCCGTTTATAAATATATGTACACTCGCAAGTGTATAAAAGTATTCTATAAGTTGTAGGCACCCGGTAACAAGCCTTAACGTTCATGTTTTACCCTCTGAAGTACACAAGATCAGGTGTGTTTAATATAACCTCGAAGTACTAAAGCATCCCATAGTCAGGATGGGGTTTGTCAGGCCCAATAGATCTATCTTTAGGATTCGCGCCTACCGTACATAGACAAGTAGTTTAATGTTACCAAGCTAAGAGTATATTTCTGGTTTAAACCCACGTAGAATTAGTTTTAGTACTTGTGCCTATTTCGTAAAACATTTATAAAAAACAGCGCATATATTCTCAGTCCCAAAAATATATATAAAAGGGAGCAAATGAAACTCACAATACTGTATTTCGTAGTAAAAATACATATAACGTCATTTAACAAGTGCAAGGTTGGACTCGGATTCACGAACGTATCAATATTGAGATTCAATATTGCAGGAAAGTACGTAGACGCAACGGAGATGATAAACACTAGATTGACCTCACGAGCATACCCATGAACCATACCCATCACCTCCATAGCTATAACCCATAATTTCCTTAGCTTCGACTCATTCAAAAAAAAAAAACTATTTTGAAATCACTCGGACAGCACTCCGTCGTAATATTTTATGTATACTAATAATATCTTGAAATAATACAAAGAAAATATATATATGTAATTCGATTGAGAGAGTTTAGAGAAATATATTTTCAAGTTTCTATGAAATAATGAAACCTATTGAATTCTATTTATAACAGATTTTTAAATTATTAAAGTAAATTATTAAAATATGAATTATTAAAATATGAATTATTAAAGTGAATTATTAAAGTGAATTATTAAATTATGAATTATTAAAGTGAATTATTAAAGTGAATTATTAAAATATGAATTATTAAAGTGAATTATTAAAGTGAATTATTAAAATATGAATTATTAAAGTGAATTATTAAAGTGAATTATTAAAGTATGAATTATTAAAGTGAATTATTAAAGTATGAATTATTAAAGTGAATTATTAAAGTATGAATTATTAAAGTTAAAGTAAAATAAAAGTAAAGTAAAGGTAAAGTTAAAGTATAGTAAAAGTATAAAACTATATACGTATAATACGCGTATAAGTATATATAATATTAATTTAAATCGTTATATACATTTAATAAAATAAAATATAAATATCGTTATCTTTATCATACTGGTTAAGTAATGAGTTGTCAAAAGTGGTTCTAGATATTTATAAAAGATATATACGTTTTAATAATAAAGTTCTTTTTAAACTGAAAACGTTTTTTGTACTTTTGAAACTAAATTAATAGAATATTATGGAAACCAATTCTCCACTAACTTTTGTCTAACTTTCGTAAATGACACTTTTTGTTTTTATTTATAAATATCTTTACAAATTATTCTGAATATCGTTAAGAGGAATAGATTTTCTTAAATCATAGTGGACCTCTCAACAGAGACTTGAAATCATAATTCAATGTTTCTGATAATTCAATCATTTAATATATTTTTTTAATTTCATCGAAAATCATATTGAAACAAATACGTTCGTGTAAGGTATTATACATTTAATACTTTATTAATATTCTCAAGTTATAATATACATATCTATTTACATATAACGGTTCGTGAATCGTCAGAATTTGGTCGAGGTTATAATGAATGTATGAACACAGTTTAAAATTCTTGAGATTTAACTTAACAAACTTTGCTTATCGTGTCGGAATAATATAAAGATTAAAGTTTAAATTTGGTCGGAAATTTCCGGGTCGTCACACCAAGTGGTCAGACTTATCCTAACCATGAGAGGATCTGTCTCGTACAATGGGGAGCACCGTACAAATTAGCTTATAAGACTAATGAATCAGATCCCCAGAAAGGATAATCTCCTTAAAGATCAAAAATCAGCTTTTAACCCTGATATTACTCAATCCTTGGGATTGACCTTAAAGATTGAGAATTACAAACTCATCGAATTCAATGATATCTAAACTCGAGCTTGAACGAGAAAATATTTTGATCAAATTAAAAACCGATTTGTTTTCTGAAAACCCTATTTTCAATGCGTTCATTACCATTGAACGTAAAATCCTAAGAATTCACCGAAATTCATTAGGTCACCTGAACCAAATCGGGTGTCAACCGTAAGAACGGTGGTTGCATAGCATGTTCGAAGACAGGACCTTGTGCCAGACCAAAAAACTATAGGGAGATCTTTACTATTGCTCCTACAAAGGATAGTAATTGCATCCGACACGATATAGACGATAATCAAAAGCATGTCACGGGACATTGCCTTAACAGTTGCTTGTTTAACGCTCTCCTTTACAACCGGACGGTAGTTTTCCAAAAGGTAATATACGGAGCAAGTATACTGGACGTGTTGCTTTCCTAATACAAGGTTAGCAAGTGGGTGACACAAAACCGCAAGTTTTGAACTAAAATTTTCAAATCTGAAACTTACAAAACCCACAAAAAAAATTTGCAAACTGGGGTGAAGGGTTATTCCAGAAAACTTATCTAGGGTAAAAGCTAGATTGAATTTTCAAAAAGATCAAATGTTTTCATAAAGATCCAATTTCCTTAAAGGATCTAAATTTTTATAGTCATGTGGGACTGTAAACCACATCGTTACTACCATTGTTCATATCGCCATATTAAAATCACTGATGTACAAATGTGAAGAATAAAAAAGTGATTCTAGTAAAGTTATATTCAAGTTCTATATTGCTTGAGGACAAGCAATGCTCAAGTGTGGGAATATTTGACAATGCTAAAAACGAACATATATTTCATAGCATTATCCCTCAAGAAATACAAGCTTTTAGTTGCAATTGTTCTATTTACAAGTGATATTCGTTTAAATATTAAAAGGTGAAGACAAAAGACAGATTCGACAAATTAAAGACGCAAATGACCAAAACGCTAAAAAGTACAAAGTACAATCTAAGAGGTTCAAATTATTGATGAGAAACGTCTAAAAGTTACAAGAGTACAAGCCGCGGAACGCAAAGTACAAGATATTAAATTGTACGCAAGGACGTTCGAAAATCCAGAACCGGGACATGAACCAACTATCAACGCACGACGCAACGGAGCTAAAATTACAAGTCAACAATACACAAGAATATAATATAATATATAATTAATTATATATATATATATATATATATATATATATATATATATATATATATATATATATATATATATATATATATATATATATATATATATATATATATATAATATATTAAATAAATACGCGCAACCCACGTTTTGGAATCATTTGGTGCAGGAAAAGATGGTCATGCGATTCCATGGCCTGGAAGAGTTAATTCCATGCGATCGCATGAGCCCAGGAGTCAAGCCACATCTATAAATTGAAGCGTTTTTCAGACGAAATAAACACACCAATATATATCCATCTACTCTCTATCTCTCAAATATATATTTATATTTATATTTTAATTATAATTTTAATATTAAAGTTTAATAATAATAAGGTTATGTTAGCGAATGTTTTAAGTTTGTAAGTCGAAACTCTGTCAGTGTAACGCTACGTTATTAATACTCATTGTATGTTATGTTCAACCTTTTTAAATTAATGTCTCGTAGCTAAGTTATTATTATACTTATTTAAATCGAAGTAATCGTGATGTTGGGCTAAATATTAAAGATGGGGTTATTGGGCTTTGTACCATAATTGGGGTTTGGACAAAAGATCGACACTTGAGGAAATTAGACTATGGGCTATTAATGGGCTTTATATTAACTAAATGATACCTCGTTAATTTAATATAAAGGTTACAATTTGACGTATCTATATATAACCACATACGCTTAATCGGGTACGGTGGGCGGGATATCTACAAATACGAATAATTGTTCATTTTACCGGACACGGGGATGAATTAATAGTTAATAGACTCATTAAAACAGGGGTGGATTACATTCAAGGGTAATTGGTGTAATTGTTAACAAAGTAGTAAAACCTTAGATTACACGCAGTCGATAACCTGGTGTATTCATTAAACAAAGTATTAAGACCTTGTTACAGTTCGAATCCCTAATTAGTTGGAATATTTGACTTCGGGTATAAGGATAATTTGACGAAGATTCTCGCACTTTATAATTATGACTTATGGACTATTATGGACAAAACCATATGGAAATATCGAATAATCCAGGACAAAGGACAATTAACCCATGGTAATAAACTAAAATCAACACGTCGAACATCATGATTACGGAAGTTTAAATAAGCATAATTCCTTTATTTTATATCTCATCGTACTTTTAATTATCGCAATTTTATTTATCGTCATTTTATTTATCATACTTTTAATTATCGCATTTTCATTTATCGTCATTTACTTTACGCTTTAAATTAAGTTATTTTTATATTTAATATTTTACATTAGGTTTTAATTGTGACTTAAGACATAAAATCGACAAACCGGCCACTAAATGGTAAAAACCCCCTTTTTATAATAATAATAATATTACTTATATATATATATATATATATATATATATATGTATATATATATGTATATATATATATATATATATATATATATATATATATATATATATATATATATATATATATATATATATGTATATATGTATATATATATATGTATATATATCTGTATATATATATATATATATATATATATATATATATATATATATATATATATATATATATATATGTATATATATATTTACACAATTATAGTTTAAAAATATAGCGTTAAACTTGGCTAGCTCCCTGCGGAACGAACCGGACTTACTAAAAACTACACTACTCTACGATTAGGTACACTGTCTATAGTGTTGTAGCAAGGTTTATGTGTATCCACTCTATAAATAAATAAATAACTTGTGTAAAATTGTATCGTATTTAATAGTATTTTGCAATAAAAATATAACTATTTCGTATACACCTCGCATAACATCAGGTTCTCCGGGGTTTGTTTTCGGTGGTAATTTCAAATGCCCGTAGGTGTTTTACTATTCACTAATGGTTTCTTGGTGGCCTGCATTTTTTAGGTGGGTTCTTGTGACTTTCTTAGTTCTATAATGAAGTCTATGTGTTTTGGGGGCAAATGGGTCAAATGGATACTCTCGTGTTTAAACTCCACTTCAATCTCCGTTCTTATAAACGGGTTACCTACGGACCAATTTTTTTTTCCAAACGAGGTGTAAGGCAAGGAGATCCTCTCTCCCCTTTCCTCTTTATCATGGTGGGGGAAGGGCTAAACCAACTTTTAAAAGTGGCTACATATAAAAAAATTAATTAATGGGGTTGAAGTCGGAAATGATAAAGTCATAGTATCTCATTTGCAATACGCGGATGATACTATCATTTTGGGTAAATGGAACAAGGTCGGAGTGCGAAACATTCTTAAAATTTTGAAATGCTTTGAAGATTTATCGGGCCTCAAAATAAATCTTTCTAAAAGTTGTGTTTATGGTATTGGAACTACTAAACCCGAATTAAGTAGCCTTGCAACTTGGTTTAGTTGCAAGAAAGGCTCTTTCCCCTTTAATTACCTAGGTCTCCCAATAGGTGCTAACCTTAGGTCCCACTCGACTTGGTCAGCCATCTTAGAAAAAGTAAAAAAATGACTTTTCGATTGGAAGGCCAAATCTATATCTTATGGGGGCCGTCTTACCCTCATCAAATCCATTTTAAGTAGCCTCCCACTCTACTTTTTCTCCCTCTTCAAAGCCCCCGCAAATGTAATCAAGGAACTTGAAGGTACGCGTCGTGATTTTTTTGAGGGCGGTTCTTTTGATGACAAGAAAATGGCTTGGGTCAAATGGAGTCAAATGCCCCTTCCCTATGAATCTGGAGGCCTAAATGTTTGTTCTTTAAAATTTAAAAACCTATCACTTCTTACCAAATGGTGGTGGAAGTTTCTTTCAAATTAAAACATTTTTTGGGTTCGGGTAATTAAAAGTATTTATGAGAAAAGTGATGGCCTAAGTTGCATCTCAAGACTACCTGACAAAGAATTGAAAAAATTTTCTGGGTGGGTATGGTCGAACATTATTAAAATAGAACAACCCCTAACTTCATTAGGGGTTAACCTTTCTAACGACTTTGTTAAAGATGTAGGTAATGGCTTGGAAACTAGTTTTTGGAATGACAAGTGGACCGGTGACCTTATCCTTAAAGAAGCTTTCCCGAGATTGCATAGGTTGGAGGCTGTCAAAGAGGCCTCTGTTGCCGATAGAATTCATTCAGAGAACAGCTCGATTACTTTCACATGGAATTGGACAGCAGAACCAAAATGGCGAACACTTGATGAATTGAACCATTTAACAGACGCTTTAAAACAAATCAGTTTCTCACCCAATAATCCTCCAAAATGGTCCTGGAAACACTGTTCTAGTGGACCGTTTTCTATCGATAGCTTAATGTCCGAACTGAACAAGCAGAGCTCGCAACTTTCTGTTTGTCAACCTACTGATCTCAATTCGTTAGTCCCACAAAAAATCGCCATTTTCATTTGGAGAGCAATGCAAAATAAACTTACCGTTAGATCTGAATTAGACAAAAAAGGTATCGATCTCCATTCTACGAGGTGTCTGGTTTGTGATAATGATATTGAAACGCTTCACCACTCCCTCATTTCATGCGACTTTGCAAAAGATATATGGGATAAAGTTAGTAAATGGTGGAAGCTTGATAACATCCACATTACGTCTTTATATGATATGGCTTCACTGGAATGATTGCATTTTTAATTCAAAAAATGCTAGACCTTCAAAGACATTCTCGAACATTCAAAGCAAAAGCTATGAATGGATTAGTACCCGTTGGAAAAAAAGGCTCCATGGATTGGCTCAAGTGGATCTCACACCCTCGTTGGTTTGATGCATGCCATACGAAGGTTGATATTGGTTAAGGGTAGGTTTTTTATGCCGGACCCTTACGGTCTATTCATGGTTAGGGTCTAAGTGGTTGTTCGGTTTAGATGCTTTGTCGCCATTTTGTTTCGGTACTATGTTCTAATCGTCAACCGACTTGAAGTATCAAGTTGATCCCCCATGTTGAAACTGGAAGGTGAAGGCTTTTTCTTACCAAAAATTAACCATTACACTTTAGAAAATATTAACCCTCGAGTCATTGTAGGTAATAATTATTCAGATTTCCCCTCGAGTCATCTTGTATAGTTTATAAGGATTATAGTCTCGTGTCATAGTTTGATGTAACTTAATAGTTGTCGTGGAAGAGCTTTATAGCTCCATCAGTTTGTACTCTTTTTTCCTTTTAATAAAATGTTTGTTGGTTTTTCAAAAAAAAAAAAAAAAAAGTTACTGATTTACTAATTCAAATGATTATTCAGTCTTCACGTGATTTTTATTCCTTCACAGAATTACTCGCCCGCTCACATGATTTTTACACGACTATTCACTGATTCACTCGGTTCATTCACAAATTTATTCACTAATCACATGATTTTTTATTCCTTCACATCCTTCACATGATTTTTAACTGCTTCACTACATTCTCCCATCCTATTTATATTGGTGATGCTTGATCCTGTAAGAGACACAAGGTAATATCACAGATTACAAACACACTCGATATCTTATTCATGAACAATGAAAGCTATATAAATAGCCAATTACAGAGACACGTTCAGGAGCACGTATGCCTGCATATCCCAACGTACACCAAAATAAAAGGAAAGACTAAATCAAACCCTAAGACTCATTCTGATAAACATAACTGACTCAAAATAGCTGGACCTAAGCCCACTTATTCAATAATGACCCAAAAACCCAAGAGCCCAACATGAAATAAGCCCAATAAATCCTCCCCTAAACAAGAAATCATCGCTAGTCTTGTTTAATCTTCTGCACTCCCATGTTGTTCCTGGTCTGAACGAAAGTATCCAGCTTCAATGGTTTAGTCATAACGTCTGCAAGTTGATCTTCACTTCTGCAAAAATCTAGCTTGACTTCCTCCTGATTGACCTTATTTCGAAGATAATGAAACCTTACATTGATGTGTTTGGTTCTTCGATGCATAACGAGATTTTTTGACAACTTAATAGTAGAGTTGTTGTCACATAGTATCTTAATCGTGCCCATTTATTTTCCATCAAGCTCACCCAACAAACCTTTTAACCACATACCATGGCATACACATACAGTTGCTGCTACGTACTCAGCCTCTGTTGATGATAATGTTACTATGTCTTGCTTGCGTGAACTCCAACATATTGATGCTCCACTTAACAAACACACATAGCCTGAAGTGAATTTCGATCCTCTGCATCCCATGCATAATCGCTATCGGTGTATAGCTTGAGCATATGCTTCAACTCTTTTGCATAGAATAACCCATAATCATAGGTGCCTTTTACATACCTTAACACCCTTTTTGCTGCCAGTAAGTGCTCTCCCTTTGGGTTGGCCATGAACTGAGACAACAAGCTAACAACATACATCAGATCTGGTCTCGTGACAGTCAAATACATCAGGCTTCCCACTAACCTTTTTATACGCAGTCTCATCTACATCCTCCCCTACTCCAGCCTTGGTCAATGTTGTTCCAGGCACAATTGGGTTGTCAACTGGATTAGCTTCCCACATGTTAAAGCGTTCGAGAACATCCTTTGCATACTGCTTTTGACAAAGTGAAATACCTGATGCTGTTTGATGTACTTCAACACCAAGAAATTACCTCATTTGACCCAAATCAGTCATTTCAAACTCTTTTTCCATGGACTTTTTGAAACTGTCACACAACATTAGATCATTTCCAACGTAAATTAAATCATCCACATAAAGGCTTACCAAGATCGTTTTGTTCCAAACCCGTTTGAAGAATAGAGTGTGATCATAGCTGCTGCGTTTAAAGCCTTCTCTTTTAAAGTAACCTTCGATAAGAGTATACCAAGCCCGAGGTGCTTTTTTCAGCCCATAGAGTGCTTTCTTCAAACGATAGACCTTGGATTCCTCACCTTTCTTGATGAAACCTTCTGGTTGGTTTACATAAACGACCTCCTTTAGTTTACCATGCAAGAATGCGCTTTTAACATCGAGTTGGAACATAATCCATCCCTTTTGTGCTGCAACTGCTAATAGTGTACGAATAGTGTCCCATCGTGCTACCGGAGCAAAGACTTCATGGTAATCTATTCCCTTCTTTTAAGCATACCCCTTTACAACAAGTCTCGCCTTGTACTTGTCAACTTCCCCATGTTCGTTTAGCTTCATTTTGTAAACCCATTTGACACCTATTGGTCTACTTTCATGTGGTGGATCAACTAGCTCCCAAGTCTCATTGCGTTCGATAGCCATAATTTCATTCTCCATTGCTTGAACCCATTTCTCTTCCTTACTTGCTTCTTCATATGTCATCGGATCATCAAGGGAACTATACATAGCATAGCCTACTTCATCTTCTATAGTATCTTCATCACTTACATCATGACCAGTCACATAATCCTTCATCCATACGGGTGTTTTACGAGATCGTGCATTAGAGGATTCTGCATGTGTTGTAGCTTCTGTTTCATGAGGTGTTTGTGTAGCAACAGGAACATCGATAACATTAGGATTTGGAGACATATTCTCTGTAGATGCATTTGCTTCTGTACCATCATTCTGTGAAGATGTGGTGGAAGAGCTTGTTACATCAGTAGGAGTAGGTTGGTGATCACATAATGGTGAATTTTCTTCTTCAAAAATCTGAACATTTCCACTCTCATCTTCTACTGTAGGAGTTCCAATATTAGCCTCTTTCATTTTCCAATCCCATTGCGCCTCTTCATCAAACAAAACATCACGGCTTACAGTGATCTTTTGTTCAATTGGATCATATAACCTATATGCCTTAGATTCGAGACTTACACCCAGAAATATACATTTTCGGCTACGATCATCAAGCTTTGTCCTTAGTTGTGTCGGTATGTGAACGTAACCGATAAAACCAAAGATACGAAAATGTTCAACATTCGGCTTCAAACCTGACCAAAGCTCTTCAGGTACTTTATCATCAAGGCTACGACTTATACATCAGTTAAGTATGTGGCACGCCCACTTGACTGCTTCTGGCTAGAAATACTTAGGCATAGCTTTGTCAACTAAGAGACATCGTATCATATTCATAATAGTATGATTTTGACGTTCCGCCACCCCATTTTGTTGGGGGGTGTAGGATGCGGTTAACTGTCGTTTCACCCCGTTGCTTTCACAAAATTCATTAAACACATGTGAGGTGAATTCTCCACCCATTTAACTTCTCAAACATTTTATTTTCGAACCAGTTTCCATTTCCACCAACATCTTAAACCGTTTAAAGTACTTGAAAGCTTCCCCTTTTTGTGACAAGAAATAAACCCAAGTTTTTCTTGAATAGTCATCTATGAAAACAAGAACATACCGTTTACCACTTTGAGAGGCTGGAGTAAGTGGTCCATAAAGGTCCGTGTGAATCATCTGCAACTTCTCTGTAGCACGCCACTTGCTAGTCTTTGGAATCGCTATGCTTTGTTGTTTTCCTATCACACATGTCTCGCATACAGCAGTTTTTTCAACCAAAGTTGGCAGCCCTTGCACCATCTTTCTGTACTGCATCGTCCTTAATGCATTGTGGTTTACATGAGCAAACCGTCGGTGACATATTTGGTTTTGATCATCACTTACTTCTAAGCAGGTTTCAGTTGATCCAGCCTTTGATCCACAAATGGGAAACATTCTATTTCGCATCATATTTGAGGTAAACAGCAAGCCTCTTTGGTGGTGGAAAACTTGACATACTCCATTATCAACTACAAACTTCACCTTCTTGCTTTGAAGTTGTCCCACACTAATAAGGTTTAAGGTTAGTTGTGGAACATAATACACCTAGGTAATAATCTGAGTTATACCATTCACAATTAACCGAATGTCACCCAGTCCCTTGACATCCATCCTTATATCATTTCCAAGCCGGACTGTGTGGCTGAAACTTCTGTCAAGACGTATAAACCATTCTTTCGTCCCCGTCATATGGTTCGAGCACGCAGAATCCAAGAACCATGTTCCTTTTAACTCCCTTTGATCAATTTCAACCGAAGCCATCAATAGCAGCTCCTCATTCTCGTCATATTCTGTGTAGTTGGCTACACGTTCCCCACTAGGACACTCGTATTGAAAATGCCCCATCTTATGACACTTATAACATTCCAAGGTTGATTTGTCAATTTGATGACGACCACGTCCTCGTCCTCTTCCTCGTGAGTATGAACTTCGACCTCTGCTTGGTCCTCGTCCATTGTTACCATCATGCTCTACCTTCAAAACTTGCTTATCAGTTGCACGCCTGAGCAATTTATGCTCAAGAACAAGTAGTGAGCTCTGTAATTCGTCGACTGATAATGTATCGAGATCCTTCGATTCTTCGATTGAGCACACCACTGGTATAAAATTGTCTGTTAATGTTCGAAGAATCTTCTCCACTATCTTCACATCTGACATGTCTTCTCCACAGTTACGCATGTCGTTTGCAGTCACCATTATTCTGCCAAAATATGATGTGATCGTTTCTCCTGATTTCATCTCCAACGTTTCATAATCTCTACGCAATCATTGTAACTGTGCCCGTTTGACCCTAGCATTGCCACGATATTTTATCTTCATGGCATCCCAAATCTGATTAACGGTTTTCTTCTGCGTAATTGTCTTGAGGATATGTTTGCCGATCGACTGAAATAGGTAATTTCTAGCCTTCAAATCCTGCAATTTTAACGCATTCAACTTGGCACGTTCTATCTCTGTCAGCGTTGCCCAATCACCTGGTTCCTTGTATTCTACCTCGATCACTCCCCTATACTCCTTTGATCGGAGAAGATTCTCCATCAATAAGCACCAGTGATCGTAGTCACCATCGAATTTTGGTACGCATGCTGTTTGGAACTGATTGTTCTCTTCCGGCATCTCTCTCTGATTTCTTTGATCGCTCACAATGTTCGCTCTGATACCACTTGTAAGGGTCACAAGGTAAAATCACAGATTACAAACACACTCGATATCTTATTCATGAACAACGAAAGCTACATAAATAGCCAATTACAGAGACACGTTCAGGAGCACGTTTGCCTGCATATCCCAACGTAAATAAAGGGAAAGACTAAATCAAACCCTAAGACTCATTCTGATAAACATAACTGACTCAAACTAGCTGGACCTAAGCCCACTTATTCAATAATGACCCAAAAACCTAAGAGCCCAACATGAAATAAGCCCAATAGATCCCTGCATCTACACTCTTCAATAATTTCTTTTTTTTACTAGTTTTTCTTAATGATTTTTTGTTACTTCACATACATGTTTATTCACTCATTCATGTGATTTTCTTATTTCTTCACACTATTATTTGCTCATTCACTCGATTTGATTCATTCACATAAGCCAATCACATAACTTTAATTTTTATTCTTTCACATGATTATTCCCTTATACATATTTCATATGGTTTTTTGTATCCCCTCTTAGATGTTCACATTTTTTTCAAATATTTTTTTTAACAGCGAATTTGCATCAGTAGATCATTTATTTCAACGATCCTCATCATTTGCACCCACACACGCTAGAAGGAAACTCCTACCCGGGTTGCTTGACAACTAATCACGGGAACTGGGTTGCTTGGCAAATAATCGCAGGAAATTGGAGAGAAAACCTTCCTCCCCCCGGAAATGAACTCGGGTTGCTTGACAACTAATCGCGGGCCCTTCCACACTGAAGCATGATACCATTTAAGCAAACGTTCGTTGGTATATATTATTCGATATCATTTATTTTTTTCTTCATAGTATTCGATCGTTGATATATATTGATTTCCATCAATTATATCAATTACCCCTGACATCTCTAATCATCTTTCACTAAATATAAAGCCTTTAAAAGATAACTTCATGTTTGGAAACAAATTTTCAATGTATCCATAGAACTACATAAATAATCCAAAAAACATTTCCTCACCTTCTTATCAAGTAAGCAAATCATCTCCTTCTTGGCGACCTATGTATTCACTGAAGAACTAGGCCCGTCAAGTGACTTGAGATCAATAGAAGAAGCCACCACCAATGTGGAATAAGACAAAGAATAAGATCTAACAATTTTTAGTCTCATCACCTTTTCAAAGTAAGTAAAATTGAAATCATCCACCAGTCCACCGGTCCTGGTAGACGAAAAGACATGCCTATTTCACTGTGAGGCATAACTGAGCCCATTTTTGTTTCTTTAAAAGCCGTAATATGCACACATTCAATAGAAGTCATTGGTTACTACATTGTCGTTTTGATTGACCCAAAATTTAATTCTTTATTTGGACCATCAGCAACGATAATGTCGTGATCACTATTAAATGTATTCTTTAACGTTTGTAGATTTACTGCTTGTAAAGAAACCAAGATGGACTCAGTTATGCCTGACCGGAAGTGGGGGCATGTCCTTCCGTTTACTAGGTCCAGTGGATTGGTGGAAGATTCCGGTCTTATTTTCTTCTTTTATTAGTGAAAATGAGAATTTTTAGGTCACACACTTTCTCTCATTTCCCATTAGTGGTGTATGATCTCACGAATCTTAACTCAGTTGACGGGCCTGATCTGCAATGAATGTAGGTAGATCAATATGGTGTTAACTTGACTACTTGATTTGAAGCTGAGGACATGTTTTTGGGATGGTTTGGGTAACTTCCATAGCTACAATGAAAATCTCATTCTCCTTTGGTTTTATTAAGGTGAAACACTGAAACAGAACAATATCATTTATTTATCTAGACAATATGTTGTTCTTAGTTATGCGGTTGAACTTAAAAGCCCATTTTTTGTGATTTGTACTTTTGGTTTGAACTTCATATTTGTTGTTGAAAAAATGTTGGAAAAAGCCAAGTACCCAGTAATTGAAGGTAGATGGTCATCTGAGGTCTAAAACCTCTTAATGGGTAACCCATCAATTTTTGAGATTCTGATTTCAAGACTCGAGGTAAAATATTTATAAATATTTGTGATGTGAGTGTATTTTTGCCTTTAGAAAAATCTGAAGGCGCCATGAGTTCAATGGCGGAACTAGAATATAAGGTGTGCTTGGTTTAAAATGGGGAATGGGAATGGAAATGGAAAAAGAATTGTAATAGGAATGCAATGACAATTCCCATTATATTGTTGTTGCTTGGTTGCTACTTTACAATTAAATCAATTTAATTACAACATTTTTCTTTAAAACCATAAGTTTGGTTGTATTAATCCACGACTACAACATATACACCAACAAGACAATGCAATCACCATGTAGTACTAATATTACTACATTACCAATACTCTTAAAGCATTTAATGCACTTACCGTAATGCATACTTATTATATATATATATATATATATATATATATATATATATATATATATATATATATATATATATATATATATATATATATATATATAATATATATATATATATATATATATATATATATATACTTTTTATATGGTCATATCAAATAATTCACAAGTGAGGATGCTCTCAACCTAGTCTTTAGTGTCCGACACTTTAATTTGAATTCCCTCACATATCAACCACCGTCCACCTCCATTTTCCACCTCCCTGCCTCCTCCTTTTTTAACTTTCCGATCAACTCTCCTTTTATTTTCACTTTTAATTCCTCTCCAATTACTCCTTTAATTTCTTTTCACTTTCCTTAAATGCAGCCATCTAACCAGTCAATCTTTCTCTCTAAAGCCAATAATACCCCTGTTGAAATTCAAATTCCAAACCCCAACGATGCTGCCGGAGTTTCTAATTTTTTTGGTCCAAACCAAGCATCTAAACCTCCTCTGTTCTCTGATCTTCTTAGATCAGTTGAAGACGCAAGTCAACCACCAATTTGCGCGGCGTTCGGTGTTGCTCCGGCCGATGACAGGTTGCTGGATAATCCTTTTTCCGTCGGTAAAAATATTGAGGGTGCCACCATTTTTATTGGCCGACTAGAGAGGACCTGCACTAGACACATGATCGAATCGGTATTCGGAAAGTTTGGCTTGATATCTGAAATTAAATATTGGCCGGTGAGAAGATACAGCTTCGTTGAGTTTTCTGATTCGTCGTGCGCATCTGTTGCTGTGAGTTCGATGAATGGTTCACTTTTGTTTGGTAGTCCCATCTACGTTGGGTGGCCGATTCGAAGAGGAAATAGGTCTGTTTCCAGCCTTGGCCACAAACCGTCGTCTTCTAAATTGAGATGTAAGTTAACTTCGAACAACCTTGTTTTAGGATCTCTGGATTTAAGTGTGTTGGTGGTAGACCTGCTACCTTTTTCGGATTTGAAACTACAGGCGTATATGGTTAAACATAAGGTTACAGCCAATCGTATTGTTAGGTTGGGATGATTTGGATGCATTTTGGTTTGTGCAGATTTAGTTGGGTTCAATTCTATTTTGAGTGTCAACAGTGTTGTAACGACCCGGAAATTTCCGACCAAATTTAAACTCTAATCTCTATATGGTTCCGACACGATAAGCAAAAACCCTAAAGTTGACCCGCACTTTTTCGATCATTCTATACTTATAAGATTAATATTTACATAAATTAAACCTTACCAACATGATAAGCAATCCAAATTGTTGAGATTTATGTTTCCGAAAAGAGTTTTACACAACGTTTGACCGTCTAGTTTGACCGATGATATCACGAACTATACAATATATGATAATTATACGTTTGTGTATATATATGTATATATACATATTTAACATGATTAATGAATGTTTTAATATCTCATTTTGTATTAATAACAATAAGTTATAAGTATATTTTGAAACTACTAACTTAAGTTTTCAAAACGATAACTATACGTAACGTTATTTGACATAAATACTTAAGACTTATAATGTTTATACATATATCGTATAAGTAATGTATTTAATCACTTTTAAAGACTTAAATACATAAAATCATATAAGTGTATTCACAAAAGATAGCTATATTTGAATCCTCATTCCATTTTTCACAAAATTTCTATACGTATATCTAGAGTATTTGTACTCGTATCATACCTAGCTTCTATACGTATTTACTATTGGTATATACACATCAAATCACCACCTAACCAGCCCTTGTTCATGCCTTATGTATAAGGTAATTACTTTTGAATGATTGTAAGACTAATTACAAAAATACAAACTAAAAATTTGTCCATGTCTACTACATAAACATTTTTTTAGGAGTATATATGTATCCTCATTTTGTTTCATTTTTACTTCCATTCTCTAGCTAAAAACACCCACACTCTCAAGAACATTAAACTCCATAAACATTCAGCAAAGTTCCATGAAGATCTAGCTTCAAAAACCTTACTTAAACACCATAAGAAAACCATACAAAAACACTTCAAGAAATCCTTCCAAGAACACAAACTTACTTCCAATCTTTCATCCACTTCCATCACCCTTTTGATTCTAGCTTCTTACTCCTCTTTTACAGCAACCTTGTCCAAGGAACTTGAGGTAGTATCTATGTTCATAACCTTATTCGATTCATATATATATAGCTATCTTATTTTGTGGTATAAAAGTTTAACAACAAGAACATAGTTTGAATATTTTCAAACTTGTTTGCAAACTAAATAGATCCTTCTAACTTAACTTTTAAAATACTTCAAGACCTGTAATATAACTTAAATATATGCTAATTTAACAAGGTATAATTTGGTTTTTCAAAGAATATCTTAAAAACTGTTTTTACGACGTCGGAGTGCCACCGGGGACTGTTTTGGGTTGGATAATTAAAAACTATCTTAAACTTTGAGTTGGAGGTTTATGTTCTGGAAAAATGATTTTTACTATGAATATGATAAAACATAAAAATTTCATGATTTAATTCAAAGTATAAGTATTTTTAGAAAAATAATCATTTAAGGTTGTTTAAATAAAGGAAAATGTTTAACTTCATAAGTTTCACTAAAGTTTCACCTATGCCGTGTGATTTTGAATACAAACCAAGGTATTTTCAGTTCATAGTCTTAAAGAGGGACTCGATCCAAGGAGATGGCAAGTTGAATCAACGAAAACGGATTTGTAACGAAGAAACTATGACCGAAACAAAATTGGTTATCCAAGACTTGTTTAACTTCGGGATTAATTGGGAAAAATTAAATAAAATCACATCTTTCTAAAATAACATGATATTTTATATATATGTACTCATAATTCAATTTTATATGGTTCAGGATCACCCGTAAACAATACGAGAAGATTAATCATAAGATCCCATGATTGTACGCAACACGTCATTTGACAACACCGGTACTTTATGTACGCAACACGTCATTTGACAACACCGGTACCGTGGGTCAAGATTAATCTCGACCAATACATATACGATGAGGGTTTTATTTATTTCATTGGGGGTTTATTAAACATCTAAATATGAACCATTAAAATTGAATTACTAACAACGAACTGCTAACTACGGACTAAGGAATTATTCAAAGTATTAAAAGTATAACAAGTATATATATGTGACGTTTGTTTAAAAAAGAAAAGGTATTGATATATTATATATGGATAGGTTCGTGATATCAACCGGAGACCAAGTCAAATTATATATATATCTTCAAGACGAAAGTGAGTATATAGTCCCACTTTTAAACTCTAAATATTTCGGGATGAGAATACATGTATTTTATGTTTTACATTATGGACACAAGCAACTGAAAAATATATTCTACGTTGAGTTGTACCACTGGCATACTTCCCTGTAGCTTGGTAACTAATATTTACAGCGGTATTGTAAACGCGAATCCTGTTGATAGATCTATCGGGCCTGACAACCCCAACCGGACTGGACGACCAGTATTCAACGGTTGCACAGTACTTCGTTTCGTGACTACACTTGGTACAGTGTAGTAAGATTTCATATTAAAGGGAATATGCGACGTGATTAATTGTTAAGTATGGTTACCAAGTGCTCAACCACTTAGAATATTTTTATTAAAATGTTTATATATGAAATCTTGTGGTCCATCGTTATATCGCTGCTAGCATCAAACCTATATATCTCACCAACTTTATGTTGACGTTTTAAAGCATGTTATTCTCAGGTATGAATTAAGACTTCCGCTGTGCGTTAGCTCATATTAAGGATACTAGTTGGGACCATTTAAGCCATGATACAAGAACGTTGCATTGGAGTCATTGAAGATCATTAAAGACATTTATTAAGTAAATGACAGTTTAGGTCATTTGGATATCGAGAAATGTTTGACGAGTTTATTAATTTTTTTATGTAAAGATAGATTGCCTTTTAAGAATAAATGCAACGTTTGTAAAATGTATCATATAGAGGTCAAGTACCTCGCGATGTTATCAACTGTTGTAATTCGTTTGTAATCAATATGGACATCGTCCGGATGATTAGTTTCGGATCCTTTCAGTTGGTATCAGAGCGTTGGTCTTAGCGAACCAGGCCTTGCATTAGTGTGTCTAACTGGTAGTTGTTAGGATACATTAGTGAGTCTGGACTTTGACCGTATCTACCTGCTAAAAAGTTTTGCTTATCATTTCTAGTCGGAAACCATCGGCTTATCATCCTTAGGGAGTTGCCTGCTTATCATTCTTTAGTCTAGACACGTCTTACTGCATCTAGTGCATCGATAGTGTATAGACAAAATTCATATCCTAGCATATCTATTACTATAAACATTGCCCGACGAATTTCAAAGATTCTCCGTAATTCACGGGATTTCGGTATTATATATACATATGAAAATTATGTATTGAAGAGTACCAAACCCAACTCCTATAATCTATTCCAAACCAAAAAAAAATTCATTTCTCCAACTATACAAGATGAATTCTTCATCCAGTTCGAATTCCTCCGACTTCGATAGCTACGCCGACATGGATTTCCATTCGAGCTCCGAGAACAGCGTCACCGGAATGGATCAACCAATTTCCCATCATCTATTCTGGATGAACTGGGGATGGGTTCGTAATATACTAAATTTCTGGAGGCAAGAAGAAGGTGATCCATTTCATCCACCAAATTGCCCTCTTAACGATGAACCTGAAGCACTTACCGGCGAACCCATTCGAAACACCATTTTGTCGCTCATTTCTAGAGTATCTCGTCATGATTACATACTATCCCATATTTCAAATCTTGTTCATTCGCTCGTTCCAACCGTCAATCATCCCGGTATAATAGAAGAAGTCAACGAACTCCGTGCTCGGGTAGTGGTTTTGGAGAATATGGTGCGAAGGTTACAAACACCAACAGCAGCACCAGCAGCATAATCCGTACTACCATCGTCAACGCCGACAGTACCTTTATCACCCCAATCACAATCTCAACATCACAATCTGTATCTCGAATATCAACATCACACGACTCAATATCTGTACTTCGAGTATGATCTTCGTTCAATATATCGTTCTACATCGATTATCTTCGCTTTACGTATCGTATGACGATTATGTAATTTCTAAAGTCTTAGAGATTATGTAATCTAGAATTAACGATAAATCAAATGAGTTTAATATCTTATTGACTCATTAAATCTATGATTATCTCTGAAGAAAATATATATGCAAGTATATTTTCATAAAGATAGTAATTAAAAATTCCTTCGTACAAACTATTAATGATGAAAATATTTTAACGGGTGGGTAGTACCCGAGGAATATTTAGAATTCACATTAATAAGTTATATTGTACATTCTTGAATCTGATTCAACGGTTATCTATTATCTTACTTACAACCACCGATATTCGTATCCGCTCACCCCAGAATAACCATTTTCAATCAAATTTCATATTCGGATTTTGACCTACCAGAATCCAACAAGTGGCATAAAGAAGAAAACATTGGACAATTAAAATGAATTAAAATGTTGATTGTAACATATGAAACTAAACAATTCTTCAAGTTTGCCACTTGATTTTATCTTAAACCTCATTTGTAACTTGACGATTACAATTCGCATTCAAATCCTTTCATGATTTCTGAAAACACCCTGAACTATGAAGTAGCTCTTGAAATGCTGATGAAGCAGCAAAAACTGTAAACGACTTTAACAATCAAAAGATTAATGATAAAGAATGGTATGGTGGTAAAGCTGAGAAAAAGAGAAGGTTTGGAACTGGAAAACGGATTGAGCAAAGTATGAAGGAGGCCGTGAACAAATCATGAAAACAGAACCTGCCTTCAAAGGATCCAAATGATCCAGTGCCTGCTGAAACCGTTAGTAAGAACACTGCTCCTTATTCTAAACTTTTCAAGATGATATTCTTCACCATCATTTTATCTTAGATATTATAAGATATCTTCATTCGTTATACATATTTTTCATATTTCTGGAGATATTTTTACAACTATTCCTATCTGCGATCATTTAACTCTCCGTAACATCTGCGCTACAATATAAAAGAAACTGTGTTAGTTTCTAAATTCTAAAATCTCTAAGTTTAAAAATATGAATGTTTTGAAGTAGTGTTGGGAACTGATACATGAATTAGTATAATATAATGAAACTTGATCAACTTCATTATATTACAGTAAGTCATGTTAAGTTTCTAATGGAATGTGATGATTCACAGTACCGTCATCATGTGCCATGTTACACGGCTCTTACATTCTATCAAGTCTTCAAACATATTAGAACGTATCACCTTGATAGTTCTATTTTTTTTTCGGAATATTCGAGTAATTTAACGAATCAAGATCGTGCCATTACAATTTCATTCTAAAACCAATAGCAAGGTTCATTCCAAATTTCCTACCTACGAATTTCGGACCATTGTTCGCTTGGCTCGAGGACGGGAAGAAGAAATGAAGGGACAAAACTTCAGAATAGAAATAGGAACATAAACCACAGCAAATAAGAGAGAGCATTAACTGTGGATGACAATGATTTTAAGGGACGGGAGAAGGAACATCGAAATATAAGGGAAGGTATAAAACCTAACAACAACCCCGAAACTACAAACCGTGCATATCAATACGTATTGCAACGTAAAGGCACGGGAGAATTAAAAACATTATAATTCCAAGGAAAGGATAAAAGAGAATAGATTCTTCTGGTGATAGATGAAAAAGAAGAATGAAAGATATGAAAGTTAGAAATATAACAAGGGTTAGAATGGGATGGAGCATATTAGCGAATGTCTTAAAGTAGGAACTAAAGAGAAAGAATAGAAGATGTGGGAAGAAAGAAAGGGAAGGAGGTAAATTTATAGTGAAATATTCGACAAAGAAATCAAAACAGATTGCCGCGTTAAATCAAAGAAGATCCTGATCGCCGCAAAACTAAATCTTATTACATAAGATTTTCTTTAAAACCCTTAAATCCCGGAAATCGATCATAATCACGTCATCGGTTACAACAATTCTATATTTACTCATTTCACTCTTTTGTGATAGCTTCGCTCGTGCGTCTCACATAACCAAATCGTTTTATCTAAATCTTTCAATAATGATAAAATTTCATTATTACCTCATATTCGTCATGAAAACATTCCTATTGTTGTTTATGACAACCTCTACTAAATTTCGAGGACGAAATTTCTTTAACGGATGGGTACTGTAACGACCCGGAAATTTCCGACCAAATTTAAACTCTAATCTCTATATGGTTCCGACACGATAAGCAAAAACCCTAAAGTTGACCCGCACTTTTTCGATCATTCTATACTTATAAGATTAATATTTACATAAATTAAACCTTACCAACATGATAAGCAATCCAAATTGTTGAGATTTATGTTTCCGAAAAGAGTTTTACACAACGTTTGACCGTCTAGTTTGACCGATGATATCACGAACTATACAATATATGATAATTATACGTTTGTGTATATATATGTATATATACATATTTAACATGATTAATGAATGTTTTAATATCTCATTTTGTATTAATAACAATAAGTTATAAGTATATTTTGAAACTACTAACTTAAGTTTTCAAAACGATAACTATACGTAACGTTATTTGACATAAATACTTAAGACTTATAATGTTTATACATATATCGTATAAGTAATGTATTTAATCACTTTTAAAGACTTAAATACATAAAATCATATAAGTGTATTCACAAAAGATAGCTATATTTGAATCCTCATTCCATTTTTCACAAAATTTCTATACGTATATCTAGAGTATTTGTACTCGTATCATACCTAGCTTCTATACGTATTTACTATTGGTATATACACATCAAATCACCACCTAACCAGCCCTTGTTCATGCCTTATGTATAAGGTAATTACTTTTGAATGATTGTAAGACTAATTACAAAAATACAAACTAAAAATTTGTCCATGTCTACTACATAAACATTTTTTTAGGAGTATATATGTATCCTCATTTTGTTTCATTTTTACTTCCATTCTCTAGCTAAAAACACCCACACTCTCAAGAACATTAAACTCCATAAACATTCAGCAAAGTTCCATGAAGATCTAGCTTCAAAAACCTTACTTAAACACCATAAGAAAACCATACAAAAACACTTTAAGAAATCCTTCCAAGAACACAAACTTACTTCCAATCTTTCATCCACTTCCATCACCCTTTTGATTCTAGCTTCTTACTCCTCTTTTACAGCAACCTTGTCCAAGGAACTTGAGGTAGTATCTATGTTCATAACCTTATTCGATTCATATATATATAGCTATCTTATTTTGTGGTATAAAAGTTTAACAACAAGAACATAGTTTGAATATTTTCAAACTTGTTTGCAAACTAAATAGATCCTTCTAACTTAACTTTTAAAATACTTCAAGACCTGTAATATAACTTAAATATATGCTAATTTAACAAGGTATAATTTGGTTTTTCAAAGAATATCTTAAAAACTGTTTTTACGACGTCGGAGTGCCACCGGGGACTGTTTTGGGTTGGATAATTAAAAACTATCTTAAACTTTGAGTTGGAGGTTTATGTTCTGGAAAAATGATTTTTACTATGAATATGATAAAACATAAAAATTTCATGATTTAATTCAAAGTATAAGTATTTTTAGAAAAATAATCATTTAAGGTTGTTTAAATAAAGGAAAATGTTTAACTTCATAAGTTTCACTAAAGTTTCACCTATGCCGTGTGATTTTGAATACAAACCAAGGTATTTTCAGTTCATAGTCTTAAAGAGGGACTCGATCCAAGGAGATGGCAAGTTGAATCAACGAAAACGGATTTGTAACGAAGAAACTATGACCGAAACAAAATTGGTTATCCAAGACTTGTTTAACTTCGGGATTAATTGGGAAAAATTAAATAAAATCACATCTTTCTAAAATAACATGATATTTTATATATATGTACTCATAATTCAATTTTATATGGTTCAGGATCACCCGTAAACAATACGAGAAGATTAATCATAAGATCCCATGATTGTACGCAACACGTCATTTGACAACACCGGTACTTTATGTACGCAACACGTCATTTGACAACACCGGTACCGTGGGTCAAGATTAATCTCGACCAATACATATACGATGAGGGTTTTATTTATTTCATTGGGGGTTTATTAAACATCTAAATATGAACCATTAAAATTGAATTACTAACAACGAACTGCTAACTACGGACTAAGGAATTATTCAAAGTATTAAAAGTATAACAAGTATATATATGTGACGTTTGTTTAAAAAAGAAAAGGTATTGATATATTATATATGGATAGGTTCGTGATATCAACCGGAGACCAAGTCAAATTATATATATATCTTCAAGACGAAAGTGAGTATATAGTCCCACTTTTAAACTCTAAATATTTCGGGATGAGAATACATGTATTTTATGTTTTACATTATGGACACAAGTAACTGAAAAATATATTCTACGTTGAGTTGTACCACTGGCATACTTCCCTGTAGCTTGGTAACTAATATTTACAGCGGTATTGTAAACGCGAATCCTGTTGATAGATCTATCGGGCCTGACAACCCCAACCGGACTGGACGACCAGTATTCAACGGTTGCACAGTACTTCGTTTCGTGACTACACTTGGTACAGTGTAGTAAGATTTCATATTAAAGGGAATATGCGACGTGATTAATTGTTAAGTATGGTTACCAAGTGCTCAACCACTTAGAATATTTTTATTAAAATGTTTATATATGAAATCTTGTGGTCCATCGTTATATCGCTGCTAGCATCAAACCTATATATCTCACCAACTTTATGTTGACGTTTTAAAGCATGTTATTCTCAGGTATGAATTAAGACTTCCGCTGTGCGTTAGCTCATATTAAGGATACTAGTTGGGACCATTTAAGCCATGATACAAGAACGTTGCATTGGAGTCATTGAAGATCATTAAAGACATTTATTAAGTAAATGACAGTTTAGGTCATTTGGATATCGAGAAATGTTTGACGAGTTTATTAATTTTTTTATGTAAAGATAGATTGCCTTTTAAGAATAAATGCAACGTTTGTAAAATGTATCATATAGAGGTCAAGTACCTCGCGATGTTATCAACTGTTGTAATTCGTTTGTAATCAATATGGACATCGTCCGGATGATTAGTTTCGGATCCTTTCAAGTGTGATGACCCGGGAATTTCTGACCAAATTTAAACTTAATCTTTATATGTTTCCGACACGATGAGCAATGTCTGTAATCTTGAGTCTCAAAATTTTTGAACTACTATCATGTATGCAATTACCCTCGACTATTCTCGATGATTCACGAACCACTATCTGTAAATAAATACATATATTTAAATATGAAAGAGAAACTTATGTGATTTAATTCATTTGTGTAAATAAAAAATAATATATGATTTTACTATAAATCTCTCTCTCTCTCTCTCTATATATATATGAAAAGTATATTGAATGTATATATATGATTTAGAATTTAGTTAATAAACGCTCGCAGCACTCGTTTGTCATCTTGATAGTTATTAATCAAGTTAAAAGGAACTTATGAGATTTTAAAATAAACGGTGATCCGAAAATGAGTTCTATAAATTTTAGGCTTACAAAAAAAATGTATTTAGGATTTAATTATTAAATTTTAACACTTTTTATATTTCACCCATAAATGAGAGGGACAGTTGATGTAATTTTTATTTAATGGTTAATAATCGAAATTTATACCATAATGACTAAAATAATTAAATATATTTAATCTAAAAATATGGGATTTTTCCAGATACTTTTATCCACCCCTAATTAACAACGGGGTACGAAGCCCAGTCTCGGTAGATGAAGTTAAACCTTAGGCTGTAATCTTTTATTCTTATTCACACATTTTTTTATTATATTATTTTATTAAATTATTGACACTGAATCTATATTATATGTACACCTTTATTTCTGTTTGGTGTCAATATCATGATATATTACTATACCTAATTGAGATATAATTGATTAAACTGTGGTTGTTTCTTTTGTTTCCCCATCTAGCATAATCATTTACACGCATCCGAGTTATATAGATATATATCTATCCATCCTCACAAACTCACTTGAGTTCTTTTATGTTTCATTTCTTTTCCTCACCCAATCAAACAAACCATTAACCACCTTCATTATGAATGACCCACTAAATCACCCTCTCCATTGATCTCCATCCATCACCACCCACAAGAAACCGTCGCATATATTTTTTTTTGTTACACGCTGCTGCTATTGTTCAATTTAGTCACCACCGTCAACCATAACAATCACCACCTTCAACCACTACCTCCACCATCACTACTTCATCACCCTACCACAACCGTGAACAATCACCTCAAACACCATCACTCTTATAATCATCGCTGCAACCGCTATTATTACTTTCTGTTACAACCGAACCAATGAACTCGATGAATATATCTGTTTTCCGTTTTAATGTCGACAACCATGGAACCATGTATACCCATGATGATTGCCACTAATCGTTTACTGCAACCTACTACTACAGATACTTTCTATTTCTGTTTTCGGTCGACATTAAACCATTAAGGTATCGTGAACTGTTACTTCATTTCCTTTTTCTTTTCCTAGACGACGATGAACAGTAATATTAGCCAAGAAACTTCGCGTCCCGCGTAAACAATTACATGTTTCGTGTAAGAATAAGGTGAAGTCTGGGATTGACCATAAGATTACGCGTCCTGTGTATAAAGGTACGGGAACCGCGTATTTTAACCCTAGAATTACACGATACCAGTGATGAGGAACGTGATTCATGTAGGTTATGATATTTTCGCATGCAGTACCTGTTTCTGTCCCTACTGTTATATACTTGCTTTTGCTTCTGATATTATACAACGATGAGGATCGAAATGATGCTAAACGATGATGAGGTCACGAGATGAGTAAACGAAGAAGGAACTGAATAGTTATGGGTATTGTTGTTGATACAGTATTGATATTTTAGTTGTTCCTAAACCCCACCATGTTTCTTTTATTTTTGGCCGGTATTAATTTAATGAACTTACTAATTGGGCCGTGAAATGATTGATGTATTGGGCCATTTAGTGTAAGGATGACTTGAACTTGGGCCTTGTTTCAATTAGTATACTACTTGGGCTGATCTTTATTAATTGGGTTTAAACAATTACTTGGGCCGAAAAAGATAAAAATGGAAGGATAGGAGTTATAACAGTATGTTTATTTTTGGGAAAGAAATAGAAATCAAATTTAAGGGCTTTAAGATTCTGGTTACGTTTTATAATTGAAAAGCAAGACAGCTTGGTTGGTTTGGGTGTATGTTTGCGAATGAGCGAGAGGTCGTGGGTTCGAGCCTTGTCGTGGGCAATTATTTTTGGAAAAGCTTTAGAAAAAGGGTATACACTTTTATATTTCATTTTTCATTATTATTATTATTATTATTATTATTATTATTATTATTATTATTATTATTATTATTATTATTATTATTATTATTATTGTTACTAGTGTTATAGTTATTAGTATTATTATTTTTACTAATAAAAGTAATAATTACCATTTATGATTATTATCGTAATTATATTTATAATGATGATATTATTATTGATTATTACGAAAAATTATTATCATTACTAGTAATATTATTAGGTAGTATTAGTATTATTAATATGATTAAAATCGATACAAGTATTTTTATTATTATGATTATGACTATTATTATTAGTGTTATTATGAAGATAACACAATTTATTATTATTTTCATTAATATTAGCATTAATACCATTTTTAGTATTATTAGTATTATTATTATTAACAAAAATATTATTAATATGAATATCATTAGTAGTAATGTTATTATCAATATAATTAAATACAACTTTATATATATATATATATATATATATATATATATATATATATATATATATATATATATATATCAAACATTATTATCTATGTATAAATATATTTAAAAGTACATTACATATATGTGTAAATTAATTAGATTAACAACCTTTATATAAATATCCATATATAATAAATTAAGCATTTTTAATATATATATATATATATATATATATATATATATATATATATATATATATATATATATATATATATATATATATATATATATATAATAGATAATAATCATTATCAAATATATATACAAATTAATTACATAAAGTTATAATTATTCGATTACGAGTATATGTTTTAATATATATACGAATGATATAGGTTCGTGAATTGAAGGCCAACCCTTACTTTTGTTCAATGTCGTTATATGTATTTTTACTACAAAATATAGTATGGTGAGTTTCATTTGCTCCCTTTTTAAATGCTTTTGCAATATATATTTTTTGGACTGAGAATACATGCGCTGCTTTTATAAATGTTTTACGAAATAGACACAAGTACTTAAAATTACATTCTATGGTTGGATTATTAAATCGAATATCGCCCTTCAAGTCTGGTAACCTAAGAATTTAGGAAAATGGCCCCTGATTAACGCGAATTCTAAAGATAGATCTATGGACCTTGACAAGTCCCATTCGGGGTACGAATGCTTTAGTACTTCGAGATTATTATACAGATGAGAGGTTCTGTTTTGGGGATATTCTATGCATTAAGTTAAAGTCGGTTACCAGGTGTTCAATCCATATGAATGATATTTTGTCTCTATGTATGGGACGTATATTTATTGTAGTGACCCGAACTTTTCCATGTTTATATATATTAATTGAGATTGATATTTACATGATTAAATGTTTCCAACATGTTAAACAATCAAACTTGTTAAGACTTGATTAATTGAAATATGTTTCATATAGACAATTGACCACCCAAGTTGACCGGTGATTCACGAACGTTAAAACTTGTAAAAACTATATGATGACATATATATGGATATATATATAGTTAACATGATACTATGATAAGTAAACATATCATTAAGTATATTAACAATGAACTACATATGTAAAAACAAGACTACTAACTTAATGATTTTTAAACGAGACATATATGTAACGATTATCGTTGTAAAGACATTTAATGTATATATATCATATTAAGAGATATTCATACATGATAATATCATGATAATATAATAACTTAAAATCTCTTTTGATATTATAAACATTGGGTTAACAACATTTAACAAGATCGTTAACCTAAAGGTTTCAAAACAACATTTACATGTAACGACTAACGATGACTTAACGACTCAGTTAAAATGTATATACATGTAGTGTTTTAATATGTATTCATACACTTTTGAAAGACTTCAAGACACTTATCAAAATACTTCTACTTAACAAAAATGCTTACAATTACAACCTCGTTCAGTTTCATCAACAATTCTACTCGTATGCACCCGTATTCGTACTCGTACAATGCACAGCTTTTAGATGTATGTACTATTGGTATATACACTCCAATGATCAGCTCTTAGCAGCCCATGTGAGTCACCTAACACATGTGGGAACCATCATTTGGCAACTAGCATGAAATATCTCATAAAATTACAAAAATATGAGTAATCATTCATGACTTATTTACATGAAAACAAAATTACATATCCTTTATATCTAATCCATACACCAACGACCAAAAACACCTACAAACACTTTCATTCTTTAATTTTCTTCATCTAATTGATCTCTCTCAAGTTCTATCTTCAAGTTCTAAGTGTTCTTCATAAATTCTACAAGTTCTAGTTACATAAAATCAAGAATACTTTCAAGTTTGCTAGCTCACTTCCAATCTTGTAAGGTGATCATCCAACCTCAAGAAATCTTTGTTTCTTACAGTAGGTTATCATTCTAATATAAGGTAATAATCATATTCAAACTTTGATTCAATTTCTATAACTATAACAATCTTATTTCAAGTGATGATCTTACTTGAACTTGTTTTCGTGTCATGATTCTGCTTCAAGAACTTCGAGCCATCCAAGGATCCATTGAAGCTAGATCCATTTTTCTCTTTTCCAGTAGGTTTATCCAAGGAACTTAAGGTAGTAATGATGTTCATAACATCATTCGATTCATACATATAAAGCTATCTTATTCGAAGGTTTAAACTTGTAATCACTAGAACATAGTTTAGTTAATTCTAAACTTGTTCGCAAACAAAAGTTAATCCTTCTAACTTGACTTTTAAAATCAACTAAACACATGTTATATATCTATATGATATGCTAACTTAATGATTTAAAACCTGGAAACACGAAAAACACCATAAAACCGGATTTACGCCGTCGTAGTAACACCGCGGGCTGTTTTGGGTTAGTTAATTAAAAACTATGATAAACTTTGATTTAAAAGTTGTTATTCTGAGAAAATTATTTTTATTATGAACATGAAACTATATCCAAAATTTATGGTTAAACTCAAAGTGGAAGTATGTTTTCTAAAATGGTCATCTAGACGTCGTTCTTTCGACTGAAATGACTACCTTTACAAAAACGACTTGTAACTTATTTTTCCGACTATAAATCTATACTTTTTATGTTTAGATTCATAAAATAGAGTTCAATATGAAACCATAGCAATTTGATTCACTCAAAACGGATTTAAAATGAATAAGTTATGGGTAAAACAAGATTGGTTAATTTTTCTCATTTTAGCTACGTGAAAATTGGTAACAAATCTATTCCAACCATAACTTAATCAACTTGTATTGTATATTATGTAATCTTGAGATACCATAGACACGTATACAATGTTTCGACCTATCATGTCGACACATCTATATATATTTCGGAACAACCATAGACACTCTATATGTGAATGTTGGAGTTAGCTATACAGGGTTGAGGTTGATTCCAAAATATATATATAGTTTGAGTTGTGATCAATACTGAGATACGTATACACTGGGTCGTGGATTGATTCAAGATAATATTTATCGATTTATTTCTGTACATCTAACTGTGGACAACTAGTTGTAGGTTACTAACGAGGACAGCTGACTTAATAAGCTTAAAACATCAAAATATATTAAAAGTGTTGTAAATATATTTTGAACATACTTTGATATATATGTATATATTGTTATAGGTTCGTGAATCAACCAGTGGCCAAGTCTTACTTCCCGACGAAGTAAAAATCTGTGAAAGTGAGTTATAGTCCCACTTTTAAAATCTAATATTTTTGGGATGAGAATACATGCAGATTTTATAAATGATTTACAAAATAGACACAAGTACGTGAAACTACATTCTATGGTTGAATTATCGAAATCGAATATGGCCCTTTTTATTAAGTCTGGTAATCTAAGAATTAAGGAACAGACACCCTAATTGACGCGAATTCTAAAGATAGATCTATCGGGCCCAACAAGCCCCATCCAAAGTACCGGATGCTTTAGTACTTCGAAATTTATATCATATCCGAAGGGTGTCCCGGAATGATGGGGATATTCTTATATATGCATCTTGTTTATGTCGGTTACCAGGTGTTCACCATATGAATGATTTTTATCTCTATGTATGGGATGTGTATTGAAATATGAAATCTTGTGGTCTATTATTATGATTTGATATATATAGGTTAAACCTATAACTCACCAACATTTTTGTTGACGTTTTAAGCATGTTTATTCTCAGGTGATTATTAAGAGCTTCCGCTGTAGCATACTTAAATAAGGACGAGATTTGGAGTCCATGCTTGTATGATATTGTGTAAAAACTGCATTCAAGAAACTTATTTTGTTGTAACATATTTGTATTGTAAACCATTATGTAATGGTCGTGTGTAAACAGGATATTTTAGTTTATCATTATTTGATAATCTACGTAAAGCTTTTTAAACCTTTATTGATGAAATAAAGGTTATGGTTTGTTTTAAAATGAATGCAGTCTTTGAAAAACGTCTCATATAGAGGTCAAAACCTCGCAACGAAATCAATTAATATGGAACGTTTTTAATCAATAAGAACGGGACATTTCAGTTGGTATCCGAGCGTTGGTCTTAGAGAACCAGAATTTTGCATTAGTGTGTCTTATCGAGTTTGTTAGGATGCATTAGTGAGTCTGGACTTCGACCGTGTTTACTTGAAAAATGATTGCTTAACAAATTTTGTTGGAAACTATATATTTTTAACATGTGAATATTATGTGATATATTAATCTCTTAACGTGTTTGATATTATGTGATAGATGTCTACCTCTAGAACAAGTCTCATTGACTCACCTAATAATAATGAAGAGTCAAATGTAAATTGGAATGATTCTTGGACTGATTCACAAGTTCCCGAAGAGGAACCGGAAGAAGAGTCGGAACCGGAAGAAGAATCGGAACCGGAAGAAGAATTGGAACCGGATGAAGAAATAGAACCGGTGAGGGAAATAATAAAACGGTTAAGTAAAAGAAAATCCTCAACCAACCGACCAAGGTTAATTATGGTCAATGGTGTTTCCGCCAAGGAAGCAAAATATTGGGAGGATTACCAATTCTCCGATGAATCGGATTCCGACGAGAATTCCGATGATGTTATAGAAATTACCCCAACTGAATTTAAAAAGGCAAAAGAAAATAATAAGGGAAATGTAACGACCCGACCAAAACCGTTATTGACGGCGTCGTTAACTTAGGTCCCGTTGCGTGGTCGTAGTCCCTATATGAGACTCGTTTGACCAAAATTATGTCGCGTTCATTTGAAAGGTACAAGACTTGCAAGTTTAGTTTTCAAAACCGTTCGACAACAAGTCTAAGATTACAAAAATTGTAAAGTATAAATGAAATAACTTGCGACATAATATAAGTTGAAAATCACAGTTGCTATAAATAACGTAAGTATGTAAACAGTATGTTTGAATCCAAAAGTGCTATCCCTAGCGTATGCATGCATGGTTGACTCCAAGCAAATAATCAGAGTGTATGCATGTATGCTTGACCCCAAGCAAGAATGAGTGTACGCGGAAGCATGTATCAAATAGCCAAGTATGAACCTGAGAAACATATAGAAAACTGTCAACGAAAAACGTTGGTGAAATCATAGGTGTTTGTAATAAACGTTGTTTTTGAACCACAAGATTTAGTATTCCCATAACGTTGATTATCAAAATCGTTTGCATTCCAAAAGTATTGTTCGCGAGCACCCAATTATCAAGACTTAACGTTTCCTTCCATAGAACCCCATCACAATAGTGTTAGAACATACACTGTTTCTCGAAAATATATTTCATCCGTAGACGGTAGCGAACCGTCCGTAATGAGGGTTTGTCAAACCCGTATGGCCACACAATATAAGTTCTCACTTACACCCTGCAAGTGTAACTAATGATAATCGAATTGAGGATTTTTGTTCTAACTCGCTGTGGAATGTTTGTTTTCCTTGTACTTGTGTTCAAAGTATAAAAGTAAGTAGTACAAAATGTAACAAAGTATATGTTTCTCAGCCCACAATTTAAAAGTATAAAAAGTTGTTGAAAAGGTGGGACTATGATCTCACCTCGAGTGCACGAGTATAAAAGTACTTCACAAAGTAAACGTGTGCATGATTGTTGCTTAGCCTTGACCTAAACAAGTAAGTTGTATCAATTAACCGGTTACGACACAAGGTCGGGCAAAATGTGTTCAATTAGTCCTATGGCTCGTTACGACTCGATTAAATATAGCATGTGAATCACGTTGCCAATTTTCATGCGAGAATCAAGTATAAAAGCATGTTAGAACGATTACATAAAAGTTTGGTTAAGTTTGACTAAAAGTCAAACTCGGTCAAAGTCAACGAAAAGTCAACGCGTTCGGGTCGGGTCCCGAACTATTTTTCTATGCTAAATATTCATATACAAGTATATTAAAACAAGTTTCATGTGAATCGGAGGTCGGTAGCTAGTCAAACATTTCGCGTGAAAAGTGCCAAACAAAGCAGAATCTGGCCAGGCCAATCCGCGCGCCGCGCGGGGATGGGGCGCACCGTGCCACCATCTGGGCAGAGATTTCTGGTCAGTTTTTCAAAGTATGCACGAACCAAACATCAAACATTCACCATTTATGATCCGCAAACAACCAAAACATGTATCTTATATCCTCAGAAAGGTATTTTGACGAGCAATACAACTAACCACATATCATCAAACAAAAACATCATTTACAATAACCGAAAACTCGTCGATTGATCAAGAAAGGTTTATTTTCAAAGTTTCAAGTTCGTAAAACGTATTTTATGATTCGGGAATCCAATTTACACATACGATATGCCGTTTCGAAGGTAATGAAGCATACATTACTACTAAACACTAACAATTAACATTTCATGGCATTCAAGCATCAAAAGTTCATGTCAAGAACTATCAAACCCTAGTCAAACATCACAAAATCATTAATCGGGTTTTTGAAGTTTTCTTAATCAACCTACACATCAAAATGTGGCTAATGATACTAGTAACACAATTAAAACATGCACTTTAACAATCTAACAACATTAACTCATCCAAAATCAAGGATTAAGCAAACCCATTTCAAAAACTCAAACTAGTTACTCCAAACCACAAATCGAGCAAACAAAACATATATTCATGTTACACACGAGCCATAGACACTAACTAACACAATTTCAAGTATATAAAACGAATTTAGAGAAATTTAGTGATTTTTAGAAAGTTACCCAAAATGGATGAAATTGGTACCAAATCGAAGAGGATGATGAGAGGATCACGAATATGTAATTTGTTTTGAAGTTTGCTTCCCGATTAGAATTTAGATGATGAATTATGTTTGTGTTCTTGAGAGAAAAAAGAAAGAAAGAGAGAGAGATGGAGGTGATTGAATGGTGGTGATTGGGGTGGACTAGTTGACCTAGTCAACTAGTTTGCCCCGTGTCAATTTTAGTCCCTCGAGTTTCAAAGCGGGTGCGGGAATTAACCAAACGAATATTTTTAAAACGCTCGAGTAAACGGGTGATGTCAAAATTAAATAGCGGGAATATAATGAACGTTACTCACGGAAACTATTAATTTAAATACGAAAGATTATGTTTTAAAAAAAAAAGACGGTGTTAAAATTAAATTTAACGGAAAAACGCGGGATGTTACATTATCCACGCCTCAAAAGAAATTTCGTCCCGAAATTTAGTTGGAAGTAGTAGTTGTTGAATCTTCCTCGAGATCTTGCGTTGCCAATTCTACGAGTGAGGGAAGGTACATCCTTGGGTATTTCAACGAATTTTGACGGTCGGGATCATATGTTGTTTTAAGGTTTGGCTTCACGATTTATGGTTTCAACCGGTCCTCCTAGGAAGTGAGGGTTATCGTCGATAGTGAGTTCATCAAAGGAGATAACAAGTTCTCGTTTCGCAAAACACGTCTTTGAGTTGATACATCGAATGTAGGATAAACGGAGACCCAAAATGAGTCGGAAAAGTCTAAACGGCTAGCGACGGGTCCAAAACACCCCAAGAATTTAAAGGATCAAAATATCGCGGATTTAGCTTCCTACGTTTTCCCGAAACGGATTGCACCTTTCCAAGGTGCGACTCTTAACGTGACGCGGTTTCCCACATGGAATTTGAAATGTTTACGTCTAACATCGGCGTAGCTCTTGGTGATTACGAGTCGCGTAGGGTTTTACCTGAATATGAATAAATTTTCTCGGTTGCTCATGAATAATCCCGGTCCCGGTGAATTGGTCATCGTTTACTTGGTTCGACAAAAGGAGAATGACGTTTCCGGTCATATAAGGTTTCGAAGGCGTGGCGTCAATACTCGAATGAAAATTTTGTAGTAAGAGAGTTTGATTAAAGGCAAAGACGTTTCTCAAGAAAATTTGAAGTTGGTAATACAAATTCGTATTATGGTTTTCAAGACTTAAATCGTATGTTTGTTCGGTCCGTCGGGTTGTGGATGGTACGCGGTACTCATGTCTAAACGCGGTCCCGAGGCTTTTTGTAAGGTACTCCAAAATCTAGAAGTGAAACGAGGATCTCGATCCGAAACAAAGTACATTCCGTAAGGTATATTTGAACAAGTTTGTTAGGACAAGTTTCTCAAGAAAATTCGCGTCGCAGAAGATTTATCGGTTTCCAAATACGTTCGTCGAGACTATTCACCCTCGAGGCGAATACTAGTATAACGTGAAGGGTCTCTCTCTCCATTGAGAGTTTAGAATAAAATATTTCCCGAACCGGAATTAAAAGGGTGATGCAAGAGAAGTTTCCGCCTCGATGTGAGCATAACGAGTAAATTGTAGTTAGTCAATAAGACTGGGCGAGGACGAGATAGTATACACGTGTAACATATGGTTGAAGTTGAAAGAATTCATCATTCATTCGGAAGCATAAATATAGTTCAACAATAGTCGAAGGTGCGTCCCCGGTATGGTTGTTGTCAGTACTTTCGGAGTTTTCAGATGTCCAAACTTGAAAGGATGAAGTCATGTACATGGCACATGGTGGTGTTTAGGTTGATCGAGTCTAACCACCATCACGCGTCACTAGAACTTTGGTATGTCTTACCGTAATATAACCACGTTGATCGAGTGTCGTTATATTACGCTAACTCATACCTCCATTCCCACATCACTCTATAGATTCAAGTTCGTGTAATCGTGAAGTTTAAAATAAACAAAGTGTAACGACGTCTCTAACGTGACTCGTATTGAATCGAAAGAATTAGTGCAACTATAAAGAAGCGTTCCCCGAGGGAAGTGTATAAATGATTGTTCACGTCAATGTGGTTCGAGTCAGACAATAAGGTATTCAGGTATGAAAAGAGTAACGAGTCATGATAACGAGTAGCACGCAACCGTAGTGATAAATGTTGATGACGATACTCACCTAGAGTAGTAATGGTAGTAACACCAAAAAGTAGATAGTAAGAAACACCAGTGGGAAACCGATAGTAAGTTGAAACGGTGGCAAATAACAATCCGGGAGACAGAGTTCCCGAACAAGTGTGACTAATGAAGTCGTCGTCATCCATACGTGTATGAATCATGAATTTACGTGTGTTACCAAAAAGTGGCGGAATACGAGTTTGTATGATGAAGGTTGGGTACCATTAAAAAGTTTTCCTAAGAATGATTCAAGTATAATGCACAAGTAGTCAAGTAAGTGCTATCTATAGCAATGTATGTCAGAATGCAATGGCTAACTATCCGGTTGTAGTCTAGATTCACTAATGCGTCCCAACGACTCTGTCAGACACACTAATGCACATCCTAGTTCCCTACAACCAACGCTCTGATACCACTTGTAACGACCCGACCAAAACCGTTATTGACGGCGTCGTTAACTTAGGTCCCGTTGCGTGGTCGTAGTCCCTATATGAGACTCGTTTGACCAAAATTATGTCGCGTTCATTTGAAAGGTACAAGACTTGCAAGTTTAGTTTTCAAAACCGTTCGACAACAAGTCTAAGATTACAAAAATTGTAAAGTATAAATGAAATAACTTGCGACATAATATAAGTTGAAAATCACAGTTGCTATAAATAACGTAAGTATGTAAACAGTATGTTTGAATCCAAAAGTGCTATCCCTAGCGTATGCATGCATGGTTGACTCCAAGCAAATAATCAGAGTGTATGCATGTATGCTTGACCCCAAGCAAGAATGAGTGTACGCGGAAGCATGTATCAAATAGCCAAGTATGAACCTGAGAAATATATAGAAAACTGTCAACGAAAAACGTTGGTGAAATCATAGGTGTTTGTAATAAACGTTGTTTTTGAACCACAAGATTTAGTATTCCCATAACGTTGATTATCAAAATCGTTTGCATTCCAAAAGTATTGTTCGCGAGCACCCAATTATCAAGACTTAACGTTTCCTTCCATAGAACCCCATCACAATAGTGTTAGAACATACACTGTTTCTCGAAAATATATTTCATCCGTAGACGGTAGCGAACCGTCCGTAATGAGGGTTTGTCAAACCCGTATGGCCACACAATATAAGTTCTCGCTTACACCCTGCAAGTGTAACTAATGATAATCGAATTGAGGATTTTTGTTCTAACTCGCTGTGGAATGTTTGTTTTCCTTGTACTTGTGTTCAAAGTATAAAAGTAAGTAGTACAAAATGTAACAAAGTATATGTTTCTCAGCCCACAATTTAAAAGTATAAAAAGTTGTTGAAAAGGTGGGACTATGATCTCACCTCGAGTGCACGAGTATAAAAGTACTTCACAAAGTAAACGTGTGCATGATTGTTGCTTAGCCTTGACCTAAACAAGTAAGTTGTATCAATTAACCGGTTACGACACAAGGTCGGGCGAAATGTGTTCAATTAGTCCTATGGCTCGTTACGACTCGATTAAATATAGCATGTGAATCACGTTGCCAATTTTCATGCGAGAATCAAGTATAAAAGCATGTTAGAACGATTACATAAAAGTTTGGTTAAGTTTGACTAAAAGTCAAACTCGGTCAAAGTCAACGAAAAGTCAACGCATTCGGGTCGGGTCCCGAACTATTTTTCTATGCTAAATATTCATATACAAGTATATTAAAACAAGTTTCATGTGAATCGGAGGTCGGTAGCTAGTCAAACATTTCGCGTGAAAAGTGCCAAACAAAGCAGAATCTGGCCAGGCCAATCCGCGCGCCGCGCGGGGATGGGGCGCGCCGCGCCACCATCTGGGCAGAGATTTCTGGTCAGTTTTTCAAAGTATGCACGAACCAAACATCAAACATTCACCATTTATGATCCGCAAACAACCAAAACATGTATCTTATATCCTCGGAAAGGTATTTTGACGAGCAATACAACTAACCACATATCATCAAACAAAAACATCATTTACAATAACCGAAAACTCGTCGATTGATCAAGAAAGGTTTATTTTCAAAGTTTCAAGTTCGTAAAACGTATTTTATGATTCAGGAATCCAATTTACACATACGATATGCCGTTTCGAAGGTAATGAAGCATACATTACTACTAAACACTAACAATTAACATTTCATGGCATTCAAGCATCAAAAGTTCATGTCAAGAACTATCAAACCCTAGTCAAACATCACAAAATCATTAATCGGGTTTTTGAAGTTTTCTTAATCAACCTACACATCAAAATGTGGCTAATGATACTAGTAACACAATTAAAACATGCACTTTAACAATCTAACAACATTAACTCATCCAAAATCAAGGATTAAGCAAACCCATTTCAAAAACTCAAACTAGTTACTCCAAACCACAAATCGAGCAAACAAAACATATATTCATGTTACACACGAGCCATAGACACTAACTAACACAATTTCAAGTATATAAAACGAATTTAGAGAAATTTAGTGATTTTTAGAAAGTTACCCAAAATGGATGAAATTGGTACCAAATCGAAGAGGATGATGAGAGGATCACGAATATGTAATTTGTTTTGAAGTTTGCTTCCCGATCCGAATTTAGATGATGAATTATGTTTGTGTTCTTGAGAGAAAAAAAGAAAGAAAGAGAGAGAGATGGAGGTGATTGAATGGTGGTGATTGGGGTGGACTAGTTGACCTAGTCAACTAGTTTGCCCCGTGTCAATTTTAGTCCCTCGAGTTTCAAAGCGGGTGCGGGAATTAACCAAACTAATATTTTTAAAACGCTCGAGTAAACGGGTGATGTCAAAATTAAATAGCGGGAATATAATGAACGTTACTCACGGAAACTATTAATTTAAATACGAAAGATTATGTTTTAAAAAAAAAAAGACGGTGTTAAAATTAAATTTAACGGAAAAACGCGGGATGTTACAGGAAAGGGCATAAAAATAGAGAAATCTAATTCCAACCCCGATGAACTTTATATGTATCGTCAACCCCCGAAGTCCTTAAGTTGTAACAATGACCCGGGAACCTCTAAACCACCAGGTTTTTCTAAACCAATGTGGAAAATTACGGCTCGTATTAGGGGAACATCATATATCCCTAGAAACTTGGCAAAACGAACCAAAACCGAAGAAGAAGAAACAAGCGAGTGGGAATAAGATAGTTGTATTCGTGTGGTGTAATATATGTAATATAGTGTGCTTATGCTTTATGATATATGTAAAAATTGCTTGTATTAATAAGTATTTTTTTTATGAATCTAACTCTTGTCTATTTTACAGTATAAAAACACAAAATAGATAGACAACCCAATATTTTAAGAGACCTACCCGGAGACATGATTGATGAAATCTTGTCTAGAGTCGGTCAGAATTCTTCGGCACAACTATTTAAGGCGAGATCAGTTTGTAAGACATTCGAAGAACGTTCCAAGAATGCCTTGGTTTATAAAAGGCTTTCGTTCGAAAGATGGGGGATATCACATTGGGAAATCCATAAGTTACGATGTGTTTACTTTGACGCATATATTGCGGGGAACCCAAATGCTATTTTACGCAATGGGTTAAGAAATTATTTTGACTCAATATATCCGAATATTGGACTTCGTGATTTAGAAAAAGCGGCTAACATGCAACATAAAGAAGCATGTTATGCTTACGGACTAGTAATGTTCGCTTCTCACCAAAGTGAGAACAAGAACATCGGGCTACAACTATTAAACAAAACATTCCCACAAGTGACGGAGTCGGTAATTGGGGTAAGAAATGAGGTTTTTAGATTGTTACGGGACTGTTGGACATTACGTAACCCTCGTCCCTTTGACGACGTTACAACACGCTGTCTTATCAACGGCCATAACGGTTATGTTCCACAAGACCAAGGATGGGAAGTAATCCTAGTAAAACCAGAATGCATGACTTGTTTCTGGACGTATGAATTACGTGTCTTTATTGCCTTTGCTGAACGACTTGTGTACTAGCTAGAATTATCTTCACAACCATCTTGTATCAAATTTATTGTGTGCTATATTTCATGCTATATGTAAAATAAGCGGTAATGTAAGTTTGTAAAATATTGTGTAAAAGTTTGAACGCGAAATATTATTATAATCAGTTTTTCATATAGAATTGTAGTAGTTGAATTGTATATTAGCTACTAAGTATGAACTTAACGGGTAGGTACTACCCGAATTTAAACTTATAAAACGCTAATATGAAGAAAAAGCTTTTATAAATGAGTTCATATTATGCTACGAAATACTATTAACTACTCTTAATATTCTGTATGATTAACTTGTTCCATTTGACTATTTTGAAGGAAATGGCACCGACTACTCGACACACCGTAAATATGAATGAAGAGGAATTCCGTACTTTTCTAGCTTCAAACATAGCCGCAGTACAGGCTGTGCTACATACCAACAATAACCTTGGATCTAGCAGTACAGGAAATCGTGTAGGATGTACCTACAAAGAATTCACTGCCTGCAAACCTTTGGAATTTGATGGAACCGAAGGACCGATCGGATTGAAACGGTGGACCGAGAAGGTCGAATCGGTGTTTGCCATAAGTAAGTGTACTGAAGAGGACAAAGTGAAGTACGCTACGCATACCTTCACAGGTTCTGCGTTAACATGGTGGAATACCTATCTAGAGCAAGTGGGACAAGACGATGCGTACGCACTACCGTGGTCATCATTTAAGCACTTGATGAATGAGAAATACCGTCCCAGAACCGAGGTCAATAAGCTCAAGACAGAACTTAGAGGGTTACGAACCCAAGGATTTGATATTACCACGTACGAAAGACGATTCACAGAATTGTGCCTATTGTGTCCGGGAGCATTCGAAGATGAGGAAGAGAAGATCGACGCATTTGGGAAAGGATTACCGGAAAGAATCCAAGAAGATATAAGTTCACACAAGCCCGCCTCCATACAACAGGCATGTAGAATGGCTCACAAACTAGTGAACCAGATTGAAGAAAGAATTAAAGAACAGACTGCTGAAGAGGCCAATGTGAAGCAAGTCAAAAGAAAGTGGGAGAAAAACAGTGATAAGAATCACCAATACAACAACAACAGCAATTACAACAATAATCGCAACAATTATCCCAACAATCGCAACATCAATCGCAACTACAACAAACGACCCAACAACAACAACAACAACAACAACAACAACAACAACAACAACAACAACTACAACAATCATCCTAACAACAATAATAACTGCAACAACAACAACAATCAGAAGCAGCTATGCCAAAGGTGTGAAAAGTATCACTCGGGGTTCTGCACCAAATTTTGCAACAAGTGTAAAAGAAATGGTCATAGCGCGGCGAAGTGTGAGGTCTACGGACCAGGGGTTAATAGAACGAAAGGAACAAATGGTGTCGGAACGAGTAATGGCGGAGCAAGTAGTGTCGGAGCAAGTTATGCCAATGTAGTTTGTTATAAATGTGGAAAACCGGGCCACATTATTAGAAATTGCCCGAACCAGAAGAACACGAATGGACAAGTCCGCGGAAGAGTTTTCAATATTAATGCGGCAGAGGCACATGAAGACTCGGAGCTTGTTACGGGTACGTTTCTTATTGACAATAAATCTGCTTACGTTTTATTTGATTCGGGTGCGGATAGAAGCTATATGAGTAGAGATTTTTGTGCTAAATTAAGTTGTCCATTGACGCCTTTGGATAGTAAATTTTTACTCGAATTAGCAAATGGTAAATTAATTTCAGCAGATAATATATGTCGGAATCGAGAAATTAAACTGGTTAGCGAAACATTTAAGATTGATTTGATACCAGTAGAGTTAGGGAGTTTTGATGTGATAATCGGTATGGACTGGTTGAAAGAAGTGAAAGCAGAGATCGTTTGTTACAAAAATGCAATTCGCATTATACGAGAAAAAGGAAAACCCTTAATGGTGTACGGAGAAAAGGGCAACACGAAGCTACATCTTATTAGTAATTTGAAGGCACAAAAACTAATAAGAAAAGGTTGCTATGCTGTTCTAGCACACGTCGAGAAAGTACAAACTGAAGAAAAGAGCATCAATGATGTTCCCATTGCAAAAGAATTTCCCGATGTATTTCCGAAAGAATTACCGGGATTACCCCCACATCGATCCGTTGAATTTCAAATAGATCTTGTACCAGGAGCTGCACCAATAGCTCGTGCTCTTTACAGACTCGCACCCAGCGAGATGAAAGAACTGCAAAGCCAATTACAAGAACTTTTAGAGCATGGTTTCATTCGACCAAGCACATCACCGTGGGGAGCTCCTGTTTTGTTTGTCAAGAAGAAAGATGGTACATTCAGATTGTGTATCGACTACCAAGAGTTGAACAAACTTACCATCAAGAACCGCTACCCACTACCGAGAATCGACGACTTATTTGATCAACTAAAAGGCTCGTCTGCTTATTCAAAGATTGACTTACGTTCCGGGTATCATCAAATGCGGGTGAAAGAAGATGATATTCCAAAGACTGCTTTCAGAACACGTTACGGTCATTACGAGTTTATGGTCATGCCGTTTGGTTTAACTAATGCACCAGCTGTGTTCATGGACCTTATGAACCGAGTGTGTGGACCATACCTTGACAAGTTTGTCATTGTTTTTATTGATGACATACTTATTTACTCAAAGAATGACCAAGAACACGGTGAACATTTGAGAAAGGTGTTAGAAGTATTGAGGAAGGAAGAATTGTACGCTAAGTTTTCAAAGTGTGCATTTTGGTTGGAAGAAGTTCAATTCCTCGGTCACATAGTAAACAGAGAAGGTATTAAGGTGGATCCGGCAAAGATAGAAACTGTTGAAAAGTGGGAAACCCCGAAAACTCCGAAACACATACGCCAGTTTTTAGGACTAGCTGGTTACTACAGAAGGTTCATCCAAGACTTTTCCAGAATAGCAAAACCCTTGACTGCATTAACGCATAAAGGGAAGAAATTTGAATGGAATGATGAACAAGAGAAAGCGTTTCAGTTATTGAAGAAAAAGCTAACTACGGCACCTATATTGTCATTGCCTGAAGGGAATGATGATTTTGTGATTTATTGTGACGCATCAAATCAAGGTCTCGGTTGTGTATTAATGCAACGAACGAAGGTGATTGCTTATGCGTCTAGACAATTGAAGATTCACGAACAAAATTATACGACGCATGATTTGGAATTAGGCGCGGTTGTTTTTGCATTAAAGACTTGGAGGCACTACTTATATGGGGTCAAAAGTATTATATATACCGACCACAAAAGTCTACAACACATATTTAATCAGAAACAACTGAATATGAGGCAGCGTAGGTGGATTGAATTATTGAATGATTACGACTTTGAGATTCGTTACCACCCGGGGAAGGCAAATGTGGTAGCCGATGCCTTGAGCAGGAAGGACAGAGAACCCATTCGAGTAAAATCTATGAATATAATGATTCATAATAACCTTACTACTCAAATAAAGGAGGCGCAACAAGGAGTTTTAAAAGAGGGAAATTTAAAGGATGAAATACCCAAAGGATCGGAGAAGCATCTTAATATTCGGGAAGACGGAACCCGGTATAGGGCTGAAAGGATTTGGGTACCAAAATTTGGAGATATGAGAGAAATGGTACTTAGAGAAGCTCATAAAACCAGATACTCAATACATCCTGGAACAGGGAAGATGTACAAGGATCTCAAGAAACATTTTTGGTGGCCGGGTATGAAAGCCGATGTTGCTAAATACGTAGGAGAATGTTTGACGTGTTCTAAGGTCAAAGTTGAGCATCATAAACCATCAGGTCTACTTCAACAACCCGAAATCCCGGAATGGAAATGGGAAAACATTACCATGGATTTCATCACTAAATTGCCAAGGACTGCAAGTGGTTTTGATACTATTTGGGTAATAGTTGATCGTCTCACCAAATCAGCACACTTCCTGCCAATAAGAGAAGATGACAAGATGGAGAAGTTAGCACGACTGTATTTGAAGGAAGTCATCTCCAGACATGGAATACCAATCTCTATTATCTCTGATAGGGATGGCAGATTTATTTCAAGATTCTGGCAGACATTACAGCAAGCATTAGGAACTCGTCTAGACATGAGTACTGCCTATCATCCACAAACTGATGGGCAGAGCGAAAGGACGATACAAACGCTTGAAGACATGCTACGAGCATGTGTTATTGATTTCAGAAACAGTTGGGATCGACATCTACCGTTAGCAGAATTTTCCTACAACAACAGCTACCATTCAAGCATTGAGATGGCGCCGTTTGAAGCACTTTACGGTAGAAAGTGCAGGTCTCCGATTTGTTGGAGTGAAGTGGGAGATAGACAGATTACGGGTCCGGAGATTATACAAGAAACTACCGAGAAGATCATCCAAATTCAACAACGGTTGAAAACCGCCCAAAGTCGACAAAAGAGCTACGCTGACATTAAAAGAAAAGATATAGAATTTGAAATTGGAGAGATGGTCATGCTTAAAGTTGCACCTTGGAAAGGCGTTGTTCGATTTGGTAAACGAGGGAAATTAAATCCAAGGTATATTGGACCATTCAAGATTATTGATCGTGTCGGACCAGTAGCTTACCGACTTGAGTTACCTCAACAACTCGCAGCTGTACATAACACTTTTCACGTCTCGAATTTGAAGAAATGTTTTGCTAAAGAAGATCTCACAATTCCGTTAGATGAAATCCAAATCAACGAAAAACTTCAATTCATCGAAGAACCCGTCGAAATAATGGATCGTGAGGTTAAAAGACTTAAGCAAAACAAGATACCAATTGTTAAGGTTCGATGGAATGATCGTAGAGAACCCGAGTTCACCTGGGAGCGTGAAGATCATATGAAGAAGAAATACCCGCATCTATTTCCAGAAGATTCGTCAACACCTTCAACAGCTTAAAATTTCGGGACGAAATTTATTTAACGGGTAGGTACTGTAGTGACCCGAACTTTTCCATGTTTATATATATTAATTGAGATTGATATTTACATGATTAAATGTTTCCAACATGTTAAACAATCAAACTTGTTAAGACTTGATTAATTGAAATATGTTTCATATAGATAATTGACCACCCAAGTTGACCGGTGATTCACGAACGTTAAAACTTGTAAAACCTATATGATGACATATATATGGATATATATATAGTTAACATGATACTATGATAAGTAAACATATCATTAAGTATATTAACAATGAACTACATATGTAAAAACAAGACTACTAACTTAATGATTTTTAAACGAGACATATATGTAACGATTATCGTTGTAAAGACATTTAATGTATATATATCATATTAAGAGATATTCATACATGATAATATCATGATAATATAATAATTTAAAATCTCTTTTGATATTATAAACATTGGGTTAACAACATTTAACAAGATCGTTAACCTAAAGGTTTCAAAACAACATTTACATGTAACGACTAACGATGACTTAACGACTCAGTTAAAATGTATATACATGTAGTGTTTTAATATGTATTCATACACTTTTGAAAGACTTCAAGACACTTATCAAAATACTTCTACTTAACAAAAATGCTTATAATTACATCCTCGTTCAGTTTCATCAACAATTCTACTCGTATGCACCCGTATTCGTACTCGTACAATGCACAGCTTTTAGATGTATGTACTATTGGTATATACACTCCAATGATCAGCTCTTAGCAGCCCATGTGAGTCACCTAACACATGTGGGAACCATCATTTGGCAACTAGCATGAAATATCTCATAAAATTACAAAAATATGAGTAATCATTCATGACTTATTTACATGAAAACAAAATTACATATCCTTTATATCTAATCCATACACCAACGACCAAAAACACCTACAAACACTTTCATTCTTTAATTTTCTTCATCTAATTGATCTCTCTCAAGTTCTATCTTCAAGTTCTAAGTGTTCTTCATAAATTCTACAAGTTCTAGTTACATAAAATCAAGAATACTTTCAAGTTTGCTAGCTCACTTCCAATCTTGTAAGGTGATCATCCAACCTCAAGAAATCTTTGTTTCTTACAGTAGGTTATCATTATAATATAAGGTAATAATCATATTCAAACTTTGGTTCAATTTCTATAACTATAACAATCTTATTTCAAGTGATGATCTTACTTGAACTTGTTTTCGTGTCATGATTCTGCTTCAAGAACTTCGAGCCATCCAAGGATCCATTGAAGCTAGATCCATTTTTCTCTTTTCCAGTAGGTTTATCCAAGGAACTTAAGGTAGTAATGATGTTCATAACATCATTCGATTCATACATATAAAGCTATCTTATTCGAAGGTTTAAACTTGTAATCACTAGAACATAGTTTAGTTAATTCTAAACTTGTTCGCAAACAAAAGTTAATCCTTCTAACTTGACTTTTAAAATCAACTAAACACATGTTATATATCTATATGATATGCTAACTTAATGATTTAAAACCTGGAAACACGAAAAACACCGTAAAACCGGATTTACGCCGTCGTAGTAACACCGCGGGCTGTTTTGGGTTAGTTAATTAAAAACTATGATAAACTTTGATTTAAAAGTTGTTATTCTGAGAAAATTATTTTTATTATGAACATGAAACTATATCCAAAATTTATGGTTAAACTCAAAGTGGAAGTATGTTTTCTAAAATGGTCATCTAGACGTCGTTCTTTCGACTGAAATGACTACCTTTACAAAAATGACTTGTAACTTATTTTTCCGACTATAAACCTATACATTTTATGTTTAGATTCATAAAATAGAGTTCAATATGAAACCATAGCAATTTGATTCACTCAAAACGGATTTAAAATGAAGAAGTTATGGGTAAAACAAGATTGGATAATTTTTCTCATTTTAGCTACGTGAAAATTGGTAACAAATCTATTCCAACCATAACTTAATCAACTTGTATTGTATATTATGTAATCTTGAGATACCATAGACACGTATACAATGTTTTGACCTATCATGTCGACACATCTATATATATTTCGGAACAACCATAGACACTCTATATGTGAATGTTGGAGTTAGCTATACAGGGTTGAGGTTGATTCCAAAATATATATAGTTTGAGTTGTGATCAATACTGAGATACATATACACTGGGTCGTGGATTGATTCAAGATAATATTTATCGATTTATTTCTGTACATCTAACTGTGGACAACTAGTTGTAGGTTACTAACGAGGACAGCTGACTTAATAAGCTTAAAACATCAAAATATATTAAAAGTGTTGTAAATATATTTTGAACATACTTTGATATATATGTATATATTGTTATAGGTTCGTGAATCAACCAGTGGCCAAGTCTTACTTCCCGACGAAGTAAAAATCTGTGAAAGTGAGTTATAGTCCCACTTTTAAAATCTAATATTTTTGGGATGAGAATACATGCAGGTTTTATAAATGATTTACAAAATAGACACAAGTACGTGAAACTACATTCTATGGTTGAATTATCGAAATCGAATATGCCCCTTTTTATTAAGTCTGGTAATCTAAGAATTAGGGAACAGACACCCTAATTGACGCGAATCCTAAAGATAGATCTATCGGGCCCAACAAGCCCCATCCAAAGTACCGGATACTTTAGTACTTCAAAATTTATATCATATCCGAAGGGTGTCCCGGAATGATGGGGATATTATTATATATGCATCTTGTTAATGTCGGTTACCAGGTGTTCACCATATGAATGATTTTTATCTCTATGTATGGGATGTGTATTGAAATATGAAATCTTGTGGTCTATTATTATGATTTGATATATATAGGTTAAACCTATAACTCACCAACATTTTTGTTGACGTTTTAAGCATGTTTATTCTCAGGTGATTATTAAGAGCTTCCAATGTCGCATACTTAAATAAGGACGAGATTTGGAGTCCATGCTTGTATGATATTGTGTAAAAACTGCATTCAAGAAACTTATTTTGTTGTAACATATTTGTATTGTAAACCATTATGTAATGGTCGTGTGTAAACAGGATATTTTAGATTATCATTATTTGATAATCTACGTAAAGCTTTTCAAACCTTTATTGATGAAATAAAGGTTATGGTTTGTTTTAAAATGAATGCAGTCTTTGAAAAACGTCTCATATAGAGGTCAAAACCTCGCAACGAAATCAATTAATATGGAACGTTTTTAATCAATAAGAACGGGACATTTCATTTATGAGAAATGAAAATCTTGTGGTCTATTAAAATGATGGAAATGATTATTTATGTTAAACTAATGAACTCACCAACCGTTTGGTTGACATTTGAAAGCATGTTTATTCTCAGGTATGAAAGAAATCTTCCGCTGTGCATTTGCTCATCTTAGAGATATTACTTGGAGTCATTCATGACATATTTCAAAAGATGTTGCATTCGAGTCGTTGAGTTCATCAAAATTTTTATTAAGTCAATTATAGTAGATATATTATGAAATAGTATATATGCCGTCAACTTTCGATGTAATGAAAGATTGTCTTTTCAAAAACGAATGCAATGTTTGTAAAATGTATCATATAGAGGTCAAGTACCTCGCGATGTAATCAACTGTTGTGAATCATTTATAATCGATATGGACTTTTTCCGGATAGATTAGGACGGGTCTCTACAGTTGGTATCAGAGCGGTTGTCTTAGCGAACCAGGTCTGCATTAGTATGTATAACTGATAAGTCGTTAGGATGCATTAGTGAGTCTGGACTTTGACCGTGTCTTCATGTCAAAAGTTTTACTTATCGTACGTGTTGAAAATCATCTACTTATTATCCTTAGGAAATTATCTGCATATCATTCTTAGTCTAGACACGTTTTACCGCATTGACTGCATGAATAGTGTATTGACAAAATTCATATCTTAGCGTATCTGCTACTGTAGACTTTGCCTGACAGCTTCCGTAGATTCCGTGTCTGCTTTTATAAATGTTTTACAAAATAGACACAAGTACTTAAAATTACATTCTATGGTTGGATTATTAAACCGAATATCGCCCTTCAAGTCTGGTAACCTAAGAATTTAGGAAAATGGCCCCTAATTGACGCGAATCCTAAAGATAGATCTATGGACCTTGACAAGTCCCATTCGGGGTACGAATGCTTTAGTACGTCGAGATTATTATACAGATGAGAGGTTCTGTTTTGGAGATATTCTATGCATTAAGTTAACGTCGGTTACCAGGTGTTCAATCCATATGAATGATATTTTTTCTCTGTGTATGGGACATATATTTATGAGAAATGAAAATCTTGTGGTCTATTAAAATGATGGAAATGATTATTTATGTTAAACTAATGAACTCACCAACCGTTTGGTTGACATTTGAAAGCATGTTTATTCTCAGGTATGAAAGAAATCTTTCGCTGTGCATTTGCTCATCTTAGAGATATTACTTGGAGTCATTCATGACATATTTCAAAAGATGTTGCATTCGAGTCGTTGAGTTCATCAAAATTTTTATTAAGTCAATTATAGTAGATATATTATGAAATAGTATATATGTCGTCAACTTTCGAGTAATGAAAGATTGTCTTTTCAAAAACGAATGCAATGTTTGTAAAATGTATCATATAGAGGTCAAGTACCTCGCGATGTAATCAACTGTTGTGAATCATTTATAATCGATATGGACTTTGTCCGGATGGATTAGGACGGGTCTCTACAGTTGGTATCAGAGCAGTGGTCTTAGCGAACCAGGTATGCATTAGTGTGTATAACTGATAAGTCGTTAGGATGCATTAGTGAGTCTGGACTTTGACCGTGTCTGCATGTCAAAAGTTTTACTTATCATACGTGTCAAAAATCATCTACTTATTATCCTTAGGAAATTATCTGCTTATCATTCTTAGTCTAGACACGTTTTACCGCATTGACTGCATGAATAGTGTATAGACAAAATTCATATCTTAGCGTATCTGCTACTGTAGACTTTGCCTGACAGCTTCCGTAGATTCCTTCGTAACTTATTGGATTTTAGTATTATATATGCATATGTAAATTATGTATTGCAAGGTACTAATCTACATCCTATAATCTATTTCTTATCGAAAATCCTTCATCTGATCGTACGAGATGAATCCCTCAACCAGTTCGAGTCCCTCAGATTTCGATAGCTATTCCGATAGTTATTCCGACAGCTATTCCGACATAGATATTCACCAAAGCTCTGAAAACAGTGTCACCAGAATGAATCAACTAATCATCCATCCCCAATTCATCTGATGAGTTCGTAGTCGACTTAACAAATGGAGACGCTAAGAAGGCGATCCTTTCCATCAATCGAATTCACCTCTTGGCGAAGAAACTGAATCACTTACCAGCGAACCTATCAGAAACATCATTTTCAACCTCATTTCCAGGGTAGCTCGACACAATTATACTCTACCTACAATTCTAAACCTTATTCATCCGCTCGTTCTGACCGACAATCATCCTGGAATAATGGAAGAAGTCCACGAGCTTCGCACTCGAGTTATAGCCTTAGAAAATATGGTGCAAAACGTACCAGCTTCAGCAACATCATCGGTACCAACAGTACCATCAACAATCCATGCCTCAACATCTCATTCTATACCTAGAGTATAATCATCATTCTACGTATCGTTCTACATCAATTATCTTCGTTCGACATGACGATTATGTAATCTCTAATGTCTTAGAGATTATGTATTCTAGTTCTAACGATAAATCAAATGAGATTAATATTATATTAACTCATTAAATCTATGATTACATTTGAAGAAAATATATATGTAAGTATATTTTCATAAGGATTGTAATTAAAAATTCTTTTGTACAAACTGTTAATGGTGAAAATATTTTAATGGGTAGGTAACACCCGAAGAATATTTAGATTTCACATTAATAAGTTACATTATACATTCTTCGAATCTGATTCAACAGTCATTTACTATCCTACTTACATCCACAAGATATACGTATCCGTTCACCAAAGAATAACTATTTTCATTCAAATTCAATTTCATATTTAGATTTTGACTTACCAGAATCCAACAAGTGGGATAATGAAGAAATAATGGACACGATAAAAATTGATTAGAAACAGACTAATTAATAATATGAAATTTTGTTAAGAAACCACGCTAACAAGATCCTAGCTAACTGTTCCTAGCTAACTGTTAATTCTGTATCCCATTTTATTTTATCGCAATTTATTTATCGCAATTTAATTATCGCAATTTAATTATCGCAGTTTATTTATCGCAATTTTATTTATCGTCATTTAATTTTTGTTATTTATTTTACGCACTTTAAATATCAGGACACGTATACAAGGTTTTGACAAATCATATCGACGCATCTATATATATTATTTGGAAAAACCATAGACACTCTATATGCAGTAATGATCGAGTTCTCTATACAGGGTTGAGGTTGATTCTATAATAATATATATAATTTGAGTTGTGATCGAGTATGAGACATGTACACGGGTCACGATACGTATTAATTAATTTGAATATTATATATTAAACTATATATGAATTATTGAATTGCTAACTGTGGACTATCAACTGAGGACTACCAACATTGGACAAATAAAATGAATTAAAATATTGATTATAACATATGAAACTAAACATTTCTTCAAGTTTGCCACTTGATTTCATCTTAAACCTCGTTTGTATCTCGACGATTACAATCTACGTTCAAACCTTACATGATTCTTGAAAACACCTCAATCAAGAGGATGAACCAACCGCACTTCAGCTATGGAAGGAAAGATTTATGCATATAGTTATGCACATGAAAATACTAGGAAACTGAGTAAACGTTTAACACGTAGTTGTGCTAATTCCCTAGTGTTATTATTACCCAAAATAACTTGATAATATGTTTTCAAAGTAGCGAATTTTTTCACAGCTCCAACAAGATAACTTCGACTTTTCGTTCGAAACAACCTTATTATGACCTTGATATATATGCGTGCTCTTTTATTGTTACCGGGAAACCTTTCATATTTTACCATATTACCAGTAGACGTACCAGCAACCTCGTTGCTTATTGGTTTAAATCTCTCCGACAAATCATTATATTTATCTATTTAAGTCTCATCATGTGCTCATTCGCATCTTGTAACAAGAATTGCCATACCAATTACCGAAAATTACAAATCTGTATTGTGAGCCTCGCAACGTCTCCACATCAACAGTTATATGTATCCATATAACATTTATCTCTTAGAACTATGATCTTCCATTCTGAAATTCTGAAAAACACCCAGTCTGTGAAATAATACTCTAAATTTTGAAAAGTTAAATGAAGCAATAAAAACTGTAAACGACCTCAACAGCCAAAAGTTGATGATAAAGAATTGTATGTTGGCAAAGATCAGAAAAAGTTTGAAACTGAAAAACTAATTGAGCAAACTACGAAGGAGTCTCTGAACAAATCACAAGGACTAAACTTGTACATTAAGAATCCTGATGATTCTGTTCTGATGAAATTTTTAGCGAATACCTTACTTCTGATTCCAAACTCTTGCGTACAAATTTTCTTCACCATCCTTAGATATTAGAAATTCCAAGATATCATCGTATCTTTCATTATAAATATCCTCCATATTTCTGTAGATATTTTTATAACTATTTTTATCTGAAATCATTAATCTCTTCGTGATATCAGTGCTACATCATATAGAAACTGTTAGTTTCTATATTCTGTAAACTTTCGAGCTTAAAATATGAATGTTATTGAAGTAATGTTGGGAACTGATGCATGAGTTAGTATAATATAATGACACTTGATCAACGTGATTATATTATAGTAAGTCATGCTGAGTTTCTAATGGAACGTGATGATTCACAGATCATAACGTCATTATGTGCCATATTACATAACTCTTTCATTCTGATTAACCTCTGAACATATCAAGAAAATATATTCTTGATAGTTCTATTCTCAGTAATTCTGGTAATTTGACAAATCAAATCGTGCCATTACGTTTATTCTTGTTTAGAACATTAAGTTCATTCGAAACTCCGTACTTACGAATTCTAAACCATTACTTGCTTTACTAGAGGTCGAGAGGAGAATAAAAAGGCAAAGAGCTCTAAAATATAAGAGAAAATATAAAGCTCAATAACAAGTCGGAGGTTACAAACCATGGATATTAATATGAATAACAATATAAAGACACGATATAATTAAGAATAGTATCACCCAAGGTAATAGTAAAAGTAAACAGATTTTTCTGGTGGAAGATTGAAAAGAAGGGTGACAGAAATGATAATTAGAAAAATATCAAAGATTAGAACGGGATTAAGCATTTTCACAATCTTTTGGATGTATGAATTAAGAAAGAAAGTATAGGAATGGTGGAAATAATGGAACGGAAGAGTTTAATTTATAATGGAAATATCAGATAGAGTAAGCGAGGCATATCACCGTATTTAATTATAGATATCTTAATTTCCTTACTCGCCGAAGAATAAAATCTTTTAGATTTCGAAAATTTTCTTTAAATCCCTTGAATTTCGGAATTCAACCATGACTACATCAAAATTTAAGACGCACCTTATTTTCTAAATTCAACCATGTTTACGTCAAAAGCTAAGGAAAATCTTATTTTTTTCAATTCACTCTTTTGCGATAGCTTCATTCGTATCCTTAGAATAATCGAATTATTTTATCATTATTATTCAATGAAGATAAACCTCTAATTATCAACTCATATTGGTCATGAAAACATTTTTATTGTTAGCCATGACCACCTCACTCAAATTTCAGGACGAAATTTCTTTAACGGGTAGGTACTGTGATAACCCGGGAATTTCCGACCAAATTTAAACTTAATCTTTATATGTTTCCGACACGGTGAGCAAAGTCTGTAATCTTGAGTCTCAAAATTTTTGAACTACTATCATGTATGCAATTACCCTCGACTATTCTCGACGATTCACGAACCACTATCTTTAAATAAATACATATATATATATATATATATATATATATATATATATATATATATATATATATATTTAAATATACATATATATAAATATGAAAGAGAAACTTATATGATTTAATTCATTTGTATAAATAAAAAATAATATATGATTTTACTATAAATCTCTCTCACTCTATATATATATATATATATATATATATATATATATATATATATATATATATATATATATATATATATATATATATATATATATATATATGAAAAGTATATTGAATGTATATATATGATTTAGAATTAAGTTAATAAACACTCGCAGCACTGGTTTGTCATCTTGATAGTTATTAATCAAGTTAAAAACGAACTTATGAGATTTTAAAATAAACGGTGATCCGAAAATGAGTTCTATAAATTTTAGGCTTACAAAAAAAATGTATTTAGGATTTAATTATTAAATTTTAACACTTTTTATATTTCACCCATAAATGAGAGGGACAGTTGATGTAATTTTTATTTAATGGTTAATAATCAAAATTTATACCATAATGACTAAAATAATTAAATATATTTAATCTAAAAATATGAGATTTTTCCAGATACTTTTATCCGCCCCTAATTAACAACGGGGTACGAAGCCCAGTCCGTTTAAAAGTGTCGGTAGATGAAGTTAAACCTTAGGTTGTAACCTTTTAATCTCATTCACACATTTTTTTTATTATATTATTTTATTAAATTATTGACACTGAATCTATATTATATGTACACCTTTATTTCTGTTTGGTGTCAATATCATGATATATTACTATACCTAATTGAGATATAATTGATTAAACTGTGGTTGTTTCTTTTGTTTCCCCATCTAGCATAATCATTTACACGCATCCGAGTTATATAGATATATATTTATCCATCGTCACAAACTCACTTGAGTTCTTTTATGTTTCATTTCTTTTCCTCACCCAATCAAACAAACCATTAACCACCTTCATTATGAACGACCCACTAAATCACCCTCTCCATTGATCTCCATCCATCACCACCCACAAGAAACCGTTGCATATATTTTTTTTAAGTTACACGCTGCTGCTATTGTTCAATTTAGTCACCACCGTCAACCATAACAATCACCACCTTCAACCGCTACCTCCACCATCACTACTTCATCACCCTACCACAACCGTGAACAATCACCTCAAACACCATCACTCTTATAATCATCGCTGCAACCGCTATTATTACTTTCTGTTACAACCGGACCCATGAACTCGATGAATATATCTGTTTTTCGTTTTAATATCGACAACCATGGAACCATGTATACCCATGATGATTGCCACTAATCGTTTACTACAACCCACTACTACAGATACTTTCTATTTCCGTTTTCGGTCGGCATTAAACCATTAAGGTATCTTGAACTGTTACTTCGTTTCCTTTTTCTTTTCCTAGACGACGATGAACAGTAATATTAGCCAAGAAACTTCGCGTCCCGCGTAAACAATTACATGTTTCATGTAAGAATAAGGTGAAGTCTGAGATTGACCATAAGATTACGCGTCCTATGTATAAAGGTATGCGAACCGAGTATTTTAATCCTAGAATTAAATGATACCAGTGATGAGGAACGTGATTCACGTAGGTTATGATATTGCCACATACAGTACCTGTTTCTGTCCCTACTGTTATATACTTGCTTTTGCTTCTGATATTATACAACGATGAGGATCTGAATGATGCTAAACGATGATGAGGTCACGAGATGAGTAAACGAAGAAGGAAGGGAATAGTTATGGGTATTGTTGTTGATACAGTATTGATATTTTAGTTGTTCCTAAACCCCACCATGTTTCTTTTATTTTTGGCCGGTATTAATTTAATGAACTTACTAATTGGGCCGTGAAATGATTGATGTATTGGGCCATTTAGTGTAAGGATGACTTGAACTTGGGCCTTGTTTCAATTAGTATACTACTTGGGCCGATCTTTATTAATTGGGTTTAAACAATTATTTGGGCCGAAAAAGATAAAAATGGAAGGATATGAGTTATAACAGTATGTTTATTTTTAGGAAAGAAATAGAAATCGAATTTAAGGGCTTTAAGATTCTGGTTACGTTTTATAATTGAAAAGCAAGACAGCTTGGTTGGTTTGGGTGTATGTTTGCGAATGAGTGAGGGGTCGTGGGTTCGAGCCTTGTCGTGGGCAATTATTTTTGGAAAAGCTTTAGAAAAAGGGTATACACTTTTATATTTCATTTTTCCTTATTATTATTATTATTATTATTATTATTATTATTATTATTATTATTATTATTATTATTATTATTATTATTATTATTATTATTATTATTATTATTATTGTTATTATTATTATTGTTACTAGTGTTATAGTTATTAGTATTATTATTTTTATTAATAAAAGTAATAATTACCATTTATGATTATTATCATAATTATATTTATAATGATGATATTATTATTGATTATTACGAAAAATTATTATCATTACTAGTAATATTATTAGGTAGTATTAGTATTATTAATATGATTAAAATCGATACAAGTATTATTATTATTATTATGATTATGACTATTATTATTAGCGTTATTATGAAGATAACACAATTTATTATTATTTTCATTAATATTAGCATTAATACCATTTTTAGTATTATTAGTATTATTATTATTAACAAAAATATTATTAATATGAATATCATTAGTAGTAATGTTATTTTCAATATAATTAAATACAACTTATATATATATATATATATATATATATATATATATATATATATATATATATATCAAACATTATTATCTATGTATAAATATATTTAAAAGTACATTACATATATGTGTAAATTAATTAGATTAACAACCTTTATATAAATATCCACATATAATAAATTAAGTATTTTTAATATATATATATATATATATATATATATATATATATATATATATATATATATATATATATATATATATATATATATATATATATATATATATATATAACTAAATAGATAATAATCATTATCAAATATATATACAAATTAATTACATAAAGTTATAATTATTCGATTACGAGTATATGTTTTAATATATATACGAATGATATAGGTTCGTGAATCGAAGGCCATCCCTTACTTTTGTTCAATGTCGTTATATGTATTTTTACTTCATTTGCTCCCTTTTTAAATGCTTTTGCAATATATATTTTTGGGACTGAGAATACATGCGCTGCTTTTATAAATATTTTACGAAATAGACACAAGTACTTAAAATTACATTCTATGGTTGGATTATTAAACCGAATATCGCCCTTCAAGTCTGGTAACCTAAGAATTTAGGGAAATGGCCCCTGATTGACGCGAATCCTAAAGATAGATCTATGGACCTTGACAAGTCCCATTCGGGGTACGAATGCTTTAGTACTTCGAGATTATTATACAGACGAGAGGTTCTGTTTTGGGGATATTCTATGCATTAAGTTAACGTCGGTTACCAGGTGTTCAATCCATATGAATGATATTTTGTCTCTATGTATGGGACGTATATTTATGAGAAATGAAAATCTTGTGGTCTATTAAAATGATGGAAATGATTATTTATGTTAAACTAATGAACTCACCAACCGTTTGGTTGACATTTGAAAGCATGTTTATTCTCAGGTATGAAAGAAATCTTCCGCTGTGCATTTGCTCATCTTAGAGATATTACTTGGAGTCATTCATGACATATTTCAAAAGACGTTGCATTCGAGTTGTTGAGTTCATCAAGATTTTTATTAAGTCAATTATATTAGATATATTATGAAATAGTATATATGCCGTCAACTTTCGATGTAATGGAAGATTGTCTTTTCAAAAATGAATGCAATGTTAGTAAAATGTATCTTATAGAGGTCAAGTACCTCGCGATGTAATCAACTGTTGTGAATCGTTTATAATCGATATGGACTTCGTCCGGATGGATTAGGATGGGTCTCTACAAACAGTGATGAGTTCGTTCTGGTGTCGCCCCTTAAGGACCTTGCCCGAAGCTTTTTTAGATTTGCTTGGGTCAAAATCGTTGGCATTCCGATTACTCAGGCATCCGATTGTAATACTACAAAAGTGGCATCTCTTTTTGGCGAAGTTATTTCCTTGGCCAAGTCCAATTCGAATCTTGGGAATGTGGGATCCTCATTCGCGTTCATTAAAACCGGTTGTGTCAAACACCTCCATTATTCCGTTGAAGTGGATTTAGAAGATGAGCACTTTTCGAATACACATATTTGAGTGAATGAGGTGAATCCGTCGATTGTAGATTCCTGTTGGTTAAATGATGCTTTTCCTTCCGACCTTTTGGCCATTTCCAACTGCATTGTTATGGCGGGTCACCCTCTCTATGAGCAACAAGTTGAAAAGGTTCAAGAAGCTTTAGCTGTCGAGGAGTCGAATGGTGTTCAGAAGGCTGGTGATGACGTCGATGTGACTAATAACGTTGGTGTCCAAAATGATGGTATTCAAGTTGATGCGACTGTTAACGTGATTGTCCAGGAGGTCAACAATGCTCTCGGTTCGGGTTTCATTTTTGGTAGCATAGATGAAGGTGCGCTTGACGATTCGTCGACTCAGGTTCACGAGGATCAAGTCCTAGAATATAACTTCATCGAGGTTCCTGTGTTAGATGTGGAGGAATCGGCTAAACAACATTCTGAGATTGTGCAGCCTGTTGGTATTTCCTCTTGTGCTTCTCATGACGAGCAAAGTGCTAACATTCGTCCATTGGAACCCCGTTCAAAGTATGGTAACCGGAAGGCAAAGAAGGATAAGGGCTCATTTGTTCTTCGAGATGAAGACGAAGAGGACCAATCGGGTGACAACAAGAAGGGTTTCTTTCAAGAATTGGCGCATCGCGACTTGATCCCTCCTTGTGCTTCGGGTTCGATTATCAATGGCATCTCGACCAAGGTTAGCTCGTTCAATTTTAATCTAGAAAAGGCAAAGGAGTGCACATTGACAAGGTTGATGGTGTGACCTCTCATCCAGATGAAAGAAACAAAAATCGCTCTTCTCAAGCCGGTTAGCGGCTCCTTTTGTAGTATTTGTATGTTGTTAGATCATGTGGTGTAGCTTGTTGCTTTGGTATTTTGGTAGTAGGTTTCGTTGGGCCCGGTTCAAGTTAGCGTTTTCTTAGGCCGGTCTAGTTTGGTTTTCTTTTCTCGAGTCCCACCCTTGTTCGATGTTGGGGTTCTTTTGCTTGTATCGGTTTGGGGTTCTTTCATCTTTCGATGAAGATCCTTTTATTTTAATAGTAATCGTTATTTTGCCAATATATATATATATATATATATATATATATATATATATATATATATATATATATATATATATATGGGTAGGATCAAGAGGGAAGTAACCAATCGGGGGGAAAGAAATTTTTTTTTTTTCGTTTTTTGAAAAAACTTTATTCACGAACATTATAGATGAGATGAAAATATGAACATTTAGTAGAGACACTTTGTGATAAATGTTTTTATATTGGCGGGAAAACGCTCGAAGAAGTAATATATAACAATTATCGTGTTTTTCGAGCGTATTTTGAGGTTTTAGCTATTAGGGTTTAGATATTAGGGTTTAGATATTAGGGTTTATAGGGTTTAGATATTAGGGTTTAGAAATTTAGGGTTTTATTGTTTAGATTTAGGGTTTAGATTTAGGATTTAGATTGAGTTTTTAACACGAACGGTTTAGAGTTTAGGGTTTAGGGTTTAGGGATTAGGGTTTTGGGTTTAGGGTTTGGTGTTTTGGTTTTATTCCATAAACCCAAAACACCAAACCCTAAACCCTAAACCCTAAACCCTAAACTCTAAATCGGGCTAAATTTTACTTCACAAAACATGGAAAAAAAAACGTTCATATTCTTCACGATAAATATTATCTTGAATGTTATTTTTGTCGATCGTTTTCCCGCCTAAATAATAACATTCATCATGAAGTGTCTCTTCTAAATGTTCATATTTTCGTGTGATCTTGATGCCGGAAAAAAAAATTTTCAAAAAAAACGAGAAAAAAAAAATTTGCTTCCCCCGCTTCCCCCTGATTGGTTACTTCCTCATTGATCCTGCCCCTATATATATATATATATATATATATATATATATATATATATATATATATATATATATATATATATATCATATTATATGCTAGATACATTTTTAAGCTCGTTGTCTACGTAACGTATCTATCTATCTATTTTACACTTCAAAGGAAAGAATAATGTTATTGCATGCTCGTAGTATAAGATGATCATAAATCAAATATTCATAATCAGGTCTAACAAAAACATTAAACATTTAAAACATAAATCGGAATAATCATAATAATAATCTTGTTAAATAATTATACAATCGTTACAAAGAAGAAGAGCAAGTAAATTTTCAAAACTATAAATAGCCCTAAGGGTGTGTTTGGATGAAAGTAGCTGGAGCTGGAGCTAGAGCTTATTTTTTAAGCTGGTAGCTGGAGCTTATTATTTTTTATAAGTGTTTGGTAAACTAGCTGGAGCTTATTTTTCAGTTCATAAGCTCTACTTTTTTTAATAAGCTACTAAAAGTATCTTATTTTTTCAGAGCTTATGATTTTCATAAGCTCTACTTTTTTTCTCTACCAAACTCCTATAAGCTCCCATAAACTCCAACAAGCTCGTCACCCAAACACACCCTAAAACTCAATTTGCCCTAAATATAAATATATCAGTTTAGAGTATATTTGTTACTGTATTATTCATCAATACAAATATATCAATTTAAAAATCATACAATATAAGGATATAAAAATCAATAGCTTGAATGAATTCTTGTTATGTAGCAGAAGTTTATATATAGTTTGCAGCGAGATTTTATAAATGAGATGATGGAGAAATGTAGAAGGAAAGAGGGAGACAGGGATAAAAATAAATAAATAAATAAATAAAAATGAAAGAGAACGTGGGTATTTGCTAGAAATTTGGGGGTAGTGGGCATTCCTCTCATTTTAATGGGTAATGGTCCATTAACTAGTTTAAGGTAACCGGCATTCCCATAATAAACAACCAAACATCCTTAATGATAATCAAACCCATTCCTTAATATCCAATACCCTCAACCAAGCATGTCCTTAACGTTAAGGGTGACATTATGCAGTAATTAAATATAGTAATAAAAAAATTTCTTAAAAAATAACAACGATATCCGTTATAAACAAATAAACCATACTACTTACAATCTTACTCCGTAAATGAGTTTTCCAAAACTATATTAACAACAAATAATAGTACTACGTATTATACAAAAAGCTACTAGCTATATGAATCACAAAATTAAATACAATCTTAAATTCCTAATTATACTAGTTATCATTATCATAATACTATAATAGTTAATATTAATAAAATAAATAGGGTTAAACACTTGAACATAGACCGGAAAGCAAAAAAAAAAAAAAAAAAAAAAAAAAAAAAAAAAACCTTAGCACAATTGAGTCGCAGATGAGTTTTGGAGTCAGAGATACTAGGGGATTTAATTAGAAAAATGTGATAATGGATTTTAAGCAATTAAAAAACTGAGTTAAAATGGGCTTATAGACTTAAAGAAAATGGGCTAACTAAATTAAAAAACTAAATTGGGTGATTTTTTATTTAATTAATTTGTTGATATGGTTCATGTGGACTTAAAGTAATGTGGGTCAATTAAGAAACACTTGTTAGTTTTGATGGAACTAGTATAAATAGAAAATTTATTATATATAATAATGGACTTATTAAAGTTGTTGGGGGTGGCATTGCCACCTTTGACCATCCTATTGGCTCCGCCTATGCATGAGTTGGTACGAGTGTATATTTGTTTTTGCCTTTCAATATTTGTGATATTAGTATGTTTGTGATAAAACAATTTAAAGATTGTTCGTTGTATGACATTTAATGACGTATGTCACGCTATGAGTTGGTCACGAGTGACGCATGTTGTAATATTTTTCATCATGGTTGCTACAAAAAATAGATCCGAATGCTAGTCCAATTTAGGCATGCTACGCTACCTGAAGGCGCAACATCCAGTCTGACCGGTCATCACTTGACCATGACACATCTCCGAAATTCTAGGATAACGTGGGAGGACGTGGAGTAGGTCGTGGGTGTGACTAGAAGGTTCTGATAACAGAGTTACATGGAGGCAATCACACTAAGCGGTTATTAGCATAACTGCCCATTATCTCTCTATAAATAGCAATGTCAAGTATTATTTGAGGAGTAATAGACATATACAATGCCTAACCTTCTATTCGGTATTCACCTTCGAGGCACGGAAAAAATCAACCACCAACACCCCCTTTATCTCAATCATTATTTAAACCGAGAATATCCCTATTCGAGGTAAGAATCTTTACCCCAATTACTCCAGTTACTCTATTGCACTCAAGTCAATTTTTGACTTGATCATTGTCGGTACTATTTTTCGTATAGCGGATGAAAGGTACCAGTACAGTACAATAACAGCCTAGAATTGAGCGATATGTTGCCGATTGATGTTTGCCCTCGGGAAGTAATCCCTGCAGACCCAGAACACGGATGAGAAATCCGTGGGGTGGCCTCAATCAATCTTTGAACCAATATGGAATTGGTCCGTATAGCGTTCTGTTGCCAAGCGGTTAATATTTTAGAGTGAGAAAGAACTATGTGAGAGAGAAAGTGTACTTCTCTTTGACTGAAGTTCAGATGTCAAATATGGTGACCCAGGGGGTCTATCTATAGGCGTAGAATGTCCGAAATTCTCGAGAACACGTGTCAAACGATGATTAATTCAGTTATGCGATATATTCGGAACCGCCTTTGACGTGTACTGACGTGGTTGCATGCTGCTCACGCGCTTAATCAAAAGGACTTAAGCATTGAAGCTGCCTGCAGGGCTTACGCATGACGCTGGGCGGCCTGCTGAACGCTGGACGATCAATGCTAAAAACTGCAAATATTGCTATCTTTTATGCTTTTCGATCCTTTCTTCTATACCAAAACGATGATTTTATGCGTGTATCTCCTAGGATACACCATTAATCATGAAAGAGATATTGATTCACCTATTATCATTATTTTTTATACGTGTTATATATATATATATATATATATATATATATATATATATATATATATATATATTGTAAGTATAAAGCACATGCATTTATGCTAACATGTCGTCTTCTGGTTAATCCTGCCACATGTCATTCTATCGTTTCTTACCATATATTAATTGATTTTCTCAAATAAGGAAAGTATTCATATTCTAAATTCAATACAGTTACTTAAAATACTAAATGTGACAATATTATTATTAGCTATTATCAGGTATAGTAGTAAACATGATCTGCATCCTACTAGAAAAGATTATATTTAAGCATAAATTGTACTCCACGACACATATGTGTGTGTGAAATATACTTGAAATAAATATATAAACTTTCAATGAAATATAGATTTATAACTTAATTTAAATAAACAATCAAATATCTATATTAAATACAACATATGATATTCAGATAAACTTAAAGTATATCAATTTTTTTTGATATTTACGTACACATATTTTAACCGACGAGCTCATAATCGTATCATTATATGTTTAAGAAACTATGAGATATTATAGATAAATAAACTTTAAATAAAATTTAGGTATATAACATAATTTAAACAAACAATCATATATCTTTATTAATTACAAAATATAATATTTAAATAAACTTAGAGTATATCAAACTTTTTTACATTTGTGGACACGTATTTTAACGGACGGGCTCATAAATGTATCACTATATGTTCAAGAAACTGTGCGACAATGAATGAGAATTATTGATTGTTGTATAATTTTATACTCATATTATCAATAATAAAGGAATTTTTCATTGTAATTGTATTATACATTTGATCGATATCAAATCTAACACTATCGAAACTAATTTATACAATTATCGTGCAACGCACGGGCTCATAAAACTAGTAGTATATTGATATCGGCCAAAAAGTCACATTTTTACCCTCAATATTAAGCCCTAGAACAATAAATATTCAAACTTTCTCGGCAAAATTATCATTTTTTTGGTTGATTTTGTAGATTAAGTAATTACGAAGGCGGTACAAAAAGAATCAAGTAAAACGGAGCTATAACGAAGATTAGAGAGCGAAAACGGTGAAAGACAAGAAATCAAGTTACGATCCAGGAAATTCAGGTGACCAGGCAAGCCAAACGGCTTGTCTGGCTCAAAAACTGCCTGCCAAATGGGTCAGACAAACGGCCCCTGCAAACGGCCTGCCAAACGGCTTGCCAAACGGCCTGCCAGCTGTTTGCAGGCAAAATCCAAGTCTATTTAAAGGGCTTTCTCCATCCATTTCAACACGCACTTAATTTGTAATTCATTTTATATTTTCAAGCTTTTAGTTAGTTTTTAGTAGTAGTTAGCTTAGCTTTTATTTTCCGGAGGATATCCTGGCGAGTCCCTTCGATCTCGGGCAGATTTTTTCGGCCTTTTCAGGTTTTTATCCGAAACGCTTGACTTTTTTTATTAAACATGTGTTCTTACTTTTTATGTTTAATAAAGCATTCCGATATTACCATGATAGCTTAATTAATTTGTATGTTGCCATGATAGAAGTTTGGGTTAGCGTAATTATGTTGATTTAGTATGATTATTTTTGTGATACTGAACTAGGAAGTCTGATAGATTTGTATGCTAGCATCTTAAGGATTGACCAACCTAGGTTGTGATCAGGACTTGTCCACCTATATGAAATTAGCTACTCCATAGGATTAAGACCCCTGGTTATACTGTATCTGAAGATTCTATGAACTCGGTATGGCCGGAGTTCCCGAGAGGCATTTAATGCGCTTTTAGGACACGGAACTTAGGAATTGAGACATGAATGACCTAGTATGCCTATTAACTGTTCTGAAGAGACTTCTTAGGAGCTGTTAAGATCTATTTGTAGTGACCCTAAATTTTTCATGATTATATATTAAATGAAAACTATATTTGCATGATTAAATGTTTCCAACATGTTAAGCAATCAAACTTGTTAAGACTTGATTAATTGAAATGAGTTTATGTAGACAATTGACCACCCCGTTTGCCTGATGATTCACGAACGTCATAAGTTGTGATAATTATATAATCGTTTTATTTTTTTATGATGTAAGTTTTTATTATATATATATATATATAAGAAGAAATACAATTAAATCAAAGATGTACAACTAAAACACTATTTGCTACAGTAAAACACTATTTGCTACAGTAAAACACTATTTGCTACAGTAAAATACTATTTGCTACAGTAAAATACTATTTGCTACAGTGACACTATTTACTCATATTCAATCCGTATTCGTATTCGTACAATACACAACTTCTAAATGTATATATTATTAGTATATACACTTCAATGATCAGCTCTTAGCAGCCTTAATGAGTCACCTAAACATGTGAGAACCATCATTTGGCAACTAGCATGAAATATCTAACAAAAATACAAACTAATGGAACCTTATATTCAAGGGTAGGATCACGTTTTTCTTCACCAATCATAACACTTTCATTTTTCAACTTTCAAGCATCAAACTTCTCTCTCTCAAGTTCTCTCTTGGTGTTCTAAGTGTTCTTCATCATCTTCAACAAAATCTAGCTCAATCTAGTTCATAAATCCTAATCTAGATCAACTTTCAAAACAACTACTCAAGTAAACTTCAAGAACATTTTCAAGTTTGCAAGTCTACTTTCAAGCTTTATAATCCATTCTAAGTAATCATCTAAGATCAAGAAACCTCTGTTATTTATAGTAGGTTATCATTATAATTCAAGGTAATACTCATATTCCAACTTTGATTCAATTTCTATAACTATAACAATCTAAATTCGAGTATGAATCTTACTTGAATTTGTTTTCTTGTTATGATTATACTTCAAGAACTTTCAAGCCATCCAAGATCCTTTGAAGCTAAATCATTTCTTGTCACTTCCAGTAGGTTTACCTACTAAACTTGAGGTATTAATGATGTTCATAATATCATTCGATTCATATATATATAACTATCTTATTCTAAGATTTAAACTTGTAATAACTAGAACATAGTTTAGTTAATTCTAAACTTGTTTGCAAACAAAGTTAATCCTTCTAACTTGAATTTTAAGATCAACTAAACACATGTTCTATATCTATATGATATGCAAACTTAATGTTTTAAAATCTGAAAACACGAAGAACGCCGTAAAACCGGACATACGCCGTCGTAGTAAAACCGGGGGCTATTTTGGGTTAGATAATTAAAAACTATGATAAACTTTGATTTAAAAGTTGTCCTTCTGGAAAAATGATTTTTCTTATGAACATGAAACTATATCCAAAAATCATGGTTAAACTCAAAGTGGAAGTATGTTTTTCAAAATGATCATCAAGATGTCGTTCTTTTGACTTAAATGACTACCTCTTACAAAAATGACTTGTAACCTGTATTTCTTACTATAAACTTATAATTTTTCTGTTTAGTTTCATAAATTTCAGTTCATTATGAAATCATAGCAACTTGAATCACTCAAAACGGATTTAAAACGAAGAAGTTATGGGTAAAACAAAATTGGATATTTTTGCTTGTTGTAGCTACGTGAAATTTGTAACAAATCTATTCTAACCATAACTTAACTAACTTATATTGTATTATACATATACTCTAACATATTATGTAATCTTGATAGACCATAGACACGTATACAATGTTTTGACATATCATATCGACGTCATCTATATATATTATTTGGAACAACCATAGACACTCTATATGGTGTAATGCTAGAGTTCGCTGATTCCAAAATATATATACTTTAAGTTGTGATCTAGCCTGAGATTTGTATACACTGGGTTGTGGATTGATTCGAGATAATATATATTGATTTATTTCTGTACTATTAGTTATGGACAATTAGTTGTAGATTACTAACGATGAACTGCAACTTAACAAACTTAAATCATTAAAATGTAATAAAAAAGTTGTGAATATATTTCGATCATACTTTGATATATATGTATATATTTGTTATAGGTTCGTGAATCGAACAGTGGCCAAGTCTTATTTTCGGCAAAGTAAAAATCTGTGAAAGTGAGTTATAGTCCCATTTTTTTAAAATCTAATATTTCTGGGATGAGAATACATGCAGTTTTATAAATGATAGACACAAGTAATCAAAACTACATTCTATGGTTGGATTATCTAAATCGAATATGCCCCTTTTAGCTTGGTAGCCTAAGAATTAGGGAACAGTACCCCTAATTGACGTAAATCCTAAAGATAGATCTATGGGCCTAACAAACCCCATCCGAGGTACGGATGCTTTAGTACTTCGATTTATTATTATACAGACGAGAGGATTCTGTTTTGGGGATATTCTATATGCATCTTGTTAATGTCGGTTACCAGGTGTTCACCATATGAATGATTTTTATCTCTATGCAGTTTGCGAAATGCCTGATATGAGATGGATGTTTATGAAAAAATAAAATCTTGTGGTCTATTATTACAATTTGATATATATATATATATATATATATATATATATATATATATATATATATATATATATATATATATATATATATATATATATATATATATATATACACACATATATAGATTAAACCTATAACTCACCAACATTTTGTTGACGTTTTAAGCATGTTTATTCTCAGGTGATTATTAAGAGCTTCCGCTGTTGCATGCTAAATTAAGGACAAGAATTAGAGTCAGCATGCTTGTAAAATATTATTTAAAAACTGCATTCAGAGATTTAAATCGATGTGTAATATTATTATAAACCATTATGTAATGGTCGTGTGTAAAACGTTATATTTTAGATTATCATTACTTGATAATCTACGTTATGCTTTTAAACCTTTATCGATAAAATAAAGGTTATGGTTTGTTTTTAAAATCGAATGCAGTCTTTGAAAAATGTCTCATATAGAGGTCAAAACCTCGTAACGAAACCAATAAATATGAAACGTTTATAATCGATATGAACGGGACATTTCACTAGTTAGTACCTTCACTGTGTGACCCAAGCCTATTGCATGTTCTTGTTTGATTGTTGCCTTAGGACTTAGTCATATCAACAGTTTACGTATTTATTAGGTTTCTATCTACTTCACTATCAGTATATCAACTATAATGCTGTATAATGTTTGAATTTATATGATCTCATTAGTATGATGGAATGGTTGTTAGTTTTCACTTAAGGTTTTGCCAACTTAAACCGACGGACTCCTTCCGTTTGTGATCAGTGTTCAATCAACACGGCACGTTGTTATTCAGTTAACCAAACTGATAACGAGGGTTAGGATTAGAGCTCAACTCACTAATAAACCTAGCTACCTTTCAATTATACAACCAAGTGACATACTTCTCACTGCTCAAAGAGAACTACAAGAGTTCAGAGACAAGTAGGTCTGTGTAATTGGCTCATCCAACCAGATCTACATCATTCCAAGCATAGTCATAACATAAGCATAATTACCTTTCCTAACCCAACACTGATATCTTGGTCAACATTTCCCTGATCTGCATACTCCGGATATCCTTCCACTTATTTATTTTTCCGCACTTAGGACTTTTAGCTTAATCCAACTACTATCCTTTATCTAGGTAATTTAACTAAAAGACAATTATCCACTTTATCTTCAATTCGTTAATCCACAAAAAAAAAAAAAAAAAAAAAAAAAAAAAAAAAAAAAAAAAACACGACACTAGGTTAACTTACACCTTCTACACCTTAGAAAGTAAAAGTAAATTTAGGCCCCATCACAATATAAATAAACAAAACCACTGTGTGCTACCTTGATCAACTGAACAGGACGTCATGCGTGAAATGTCCCGTTCTTATTGATTAAAAAACGTTCCATATTAATTGATTTCGTTGCGAAGTTTTGACCTCTATATGAGACGTTTTTCAAAGACTGCATTCATTTTTAAAACAAACCATAACCTTTATTTCATAAATAAAGGTTTAAAAAGCTTTACGTAGATTATCAAATAATGATAATCTAAAATATCTTGTTTACACACGACCATTACATAATGGTTTACAATACAAATATGTTACATCGAAATCAGTTTCTTGAATGCAGTTTTTACACAATATCATACAAACATGGACTCCAAATCTTGTCCTTATTTTAGTATGCAACAACGGAAGCTCTTAGTATTCACCTGAGAATAAACATGCTTTAAACATCAACAAAATTGTTGGTGAGTTACAGGTTTAACCTATATATATATATCAAATCGTAACAATAGACCACAAGATTTCATATTTCAATACACATCCCATACATAGAGATAAAAATCATTCATATGGTGAACACCTGGTAACCGACATTAACAAGATGCATATATAAGAATATCCCCATCATTCAGGGACACCCTTCGGATATGATATAAATTTCGAAGTACTAAAGCATCCGGTACTTTGGATGGGGTTTGTTAGGCCCAATAGACCTATCTTTAGGATTCGCGTCAATTAGGGTGTCTGTTCCCTAATTCTTAGATTACCAGACTTAATAAAAAGGAGCATATTCAATTTCGATAATTCAACCATAGAATGTAGTTTCACGTACTTGTGTCTATATTGTAAATCATTTATAAAACCTGCATGTATTCTCATCCCAAAAATATTAGATTTTAAAAGTGGGACTATAACTCACTTTCACAGATTTTTACTTCGTCGGGAAGTAATACTTGGCCACTGGTTGATTCACGAACCTATAACAATATATACATATATATCAAAGTATGTTCAAAATATATTTACAACACTTTTAATATATTTTGATTTTTTAAGTTTATTAAGTCAGCTGTCCTCGTTAGTAACCTACAACTAGTTGTCCACAGTTAGATGTACAGAAATAAATCGATAAATATTATCTTGAATCAATCCACGACCCAGTATATACGTATCTCAATATTGATCACAACTCAAACTATATATATTTTGGAATCAACCTCAACTCTGTATAGCTAACTCCAACATTCACATATAGAGTGTCTATGGTTGTTCCGAAATATATATAGATGTGTCGACATGATAGGTCGAAACATTGTATACGTGTCTATGGTATCTCAAGATTACATAATATACAATACAAGTTGATTAAGTTATGGTTGGAATAGATTTGTTACCAATTTTCACGTAGCTAAAATGAGAAAAATTATCCAATCTTGTTTTACCCATAACTTCTTCATTTTAAATCCGTTTTGAGTGAATCAAATTGCTATGGTTTCATATTGAACTCTATTTTATGAATCTAAACAGAAAAAGTATAGGTTTATAGTCAGAAAAATAAGTTACAAGTCGTTTTTGTAAAGGTAGTCATTTCAGTCGAAAGAACGACGTCTAGATGACCATTTTAGAAAACATACTTCCACTTTGAGTTTAACCATAATTTTTGGATATAGTTTCATGTTCATAATAAAAATCATTTTCCCAGAATAACAACTTTTAAATCAAAGTTTATCATAGTTTTTAATTAACTAACGCAAAACAGCCCGCGGTGTTACTACGACGGCGTAAATCCGGTTTTACGGTGTTTTTCATGTTTTCAGGTTTTAAATCATTAAGTTAGCATATCATATAGATATAGAACATATGTTTAGTTGATTTTAAAAGTCAAGTTAGAAGGATTAACTTTTATTTGCGAACAAGTTTAGAATTAACTAAACTAGGTTCTAGTGATTACAAGTTTAAACCTTCGAATAAGATAGCTTTATATGTATGAATCGAATGATGTTATGAACATCATTACTACCTCAAGTTCCTTGGATAAACCTACTATAAATGAGAAAAATAGATCTAGCTTCAAAGGATCCTTGGATGGCTTGAAAGTTCTTGAAGCAGAATCATGACACGAAAACAATTTCAAGTAAGATTTCCACTCGAAATAAGATTGTTATAGTTATAGAAATTGAATTAAAGTTTGAATATGATTATTACCTTGTATTAGAAAGATAACCTACTGTAAGTAACAAAGGTTTCTTGATCTTGGATGATTACTTAGAATGGATTTAGAAAACTTGGAAGTAAACTTGCAATCTTGGAAGTATTCTTGATTTTATGAAACTAGAACTTTTGGAATTTATGAAGAACACTTAGAACTTGAAGATAGAACTTGAGAGAGATCAATTAGATGAAGAAAATTGAAGAATTAAAGTGTTTGTAGGTGTTTTTGGTCGTTGGTGTATGGATTAGATATAAAGGATATGTAATTTTGTTTTCATGTAAATAAGTCATGAATGATTACTCATATTTTTGTAATTTTATGAGATATTTCATGCTAGTTGCCAAATGATGGTTCCCATAAGTGTTAGGTCACTCACATGGGCTACTAAGAGCTGATCATTATAGTGTATATACCAATAGTACATACATCTAAAAGCTGTGTATTGTACGAGTACGAATACGGGTGCATACGAGTAGAATTGTTGATGAAACTAAACGAGGATGTAATTGTAAGCATTTTTGTTAAGTAGAAGTATTTTGATAAGTGTCTTGAAGTCTTTCAAAAGTGTATGAATACATATTAAAACACTACATGTATATACATTTTAACTGAGTCGTTAAGTCATCGTTAGTCGTTACATGTAAATGTTGTTTTGAAACCTTTAGGTTAACGATCTTGTTGAATGTTGTTAACCCATTGTTTATTATAACAAATGAGATGTTAAATTGTTATATTATCATGATATTATGATATATAATATATCTTAGTATGATATATATATAGTTAAATGTCGTTACAACGATAATCGTTACATACATGTCTCGTTTCGAAATCATTAAGTTAGTAGTCTTATTTTTACATATGTATTTCATTGTTAATACACTTAATAATATATTTACTTATCATTTAACATAATTAACCAAGTGTATCAATATCTTAATATGATTCATATGTACCTAGTAAGACGTTGTTATAACGATAATCGTTATATATATCGTTTTCGAGTTTCTTAAATTAATAGTCTCATTTTTATGTATATAACTCATTGTTAAAATACCTAATGAGATACATACTTATAATAAAATCATGTTAACTATATATATAACCATATATATGTCATCGTATAGTTTTTACAAGTTTTAACGTTCGTGAATCACCGGTCAACTTGGGTGGTCAATTGTCTATATGAAACCTATTTCAATTAATCAAGTCTTAACAAGTTTGATTGCTTAACATGTTGGAAACACTTAATCATGTAAATAAAAATTTCATTTAATATATATATAAACATGGAAAAGTTTGGGTCACTACAGTACCTACCCGTTAAATAAATTTCGTCCCGAAATTTTAAGCAGATGGAGGTGTTGACGTATCTTCTGGAAATAAATGCGGGTATTTCTTCTTCATCTGATCTTCACGCTCCCAGGTGAACTCGGGTCCTCTACGAGCATTCCATCGAACCTTAACAATCAGTATCTTGTTTTGTTTAAGTCTCTTAACCTCACGATCCATTATTTCGACGGGTTCTTCAATGAATTGAAGTTTTTCATTGATTTGGATTTCGTCCAACGGAATAGTGAGATCTTCTTTAGAAAAAATTTCTTCAAATTTGAGACGTGGAAAGTGTTATGTACAGCCGCGAGTTGTTGAGGTAGCTCCAGTTGGTAAGCTACGGGTCCGACACGATCTATAATCTTGAATGGTCCAATGTACCTTGGATTTAGTTTCCCCCGTTTACCAAATTGAACAACGCCTTTCCAAGGTGAAACCTTAAGCATGACCATTTCTCCAATTTCAAACTCTATATCTTTTCTTTTACTGTCCGCGTAGCTCTTTTGTCGACACTGGGCGGTTTTCAATCTTTGTTGAATTTGGATGATTTTCTCGGTAGTTTCTTGTATTATCTCCGGACCCGTAATCTGTCTATCCCCCGCTTCACTCCAACAAATCGGAGACCTGCACTTTCTACCATAAAGTGCTTCAAACGGCGCCATCTCAATGCTTGAATTGTAGCTGTTGTTGTAGGAAAATTCTGCTAACGGTAGATGTCTATCCCAACTGTTTCTGAAATCAATAACACAAGCTCGTAGCATGTCTTCAAGCGTTTGTATCATCCTTTCGCTCTGCCCATCAGTTTGTGGATGATAGGCAGTACTCATGTCTAGACGAGTTCCCAATGCTTGCTGTAATGTCTGCCAGAATCTTGAAATAAATCTGCCATCCCTATCAGAGATAATAGAGATTGGTATTCCATGTCTGGAGACGACTTCCTTCAAATACAGTCGTGCTAACTTCTCCATCTTGTCATCTTCTCTTATTGGCAGGAAGTGTGCTGACTTGGTGAGACGATCAACTATTACCCAAATAGTATCATAACCACTTGCAGTCCTTGGCAATTTAGTAATGAAATCTATGGTAATGTTTTCCCATTTCCATTCCGGGATTTCAGGTTGTTGTAGTAGACCTGATGGTTTCTGATGTTCAGCTTTGACCTTAGAACACGTCAAACATTCTCCTACATATTTAGCAATATCGGATTTCATACCTGGCCACCAAAAATGTTTCTTAAGATCCTTGTACATCTTCCCCGTTCCAGGATGTATTGAGTAGCTGGTTTTATGAGCTTCTCTAAGTACCATTTCTCCCATATCTCCAAATTTTGGTACCCAAATTCTTTCAGCCCTATACCGGGTTCCGTCTTTCCGAATATTAAGATGCTTCTCCGATCCTTTGGGTATTTCATCCTTTAAATTTCCCTCTTTTAAAACTCCTTGTTGCGCCTCCTTTATTTGAGTAGTAAGGTTAGTGTGAATCATTATATTCATAGATTTTACTCGAATGGGTTCTCTGTCCTTTCTGCTCAAGGCGTCGGCTACCACATTTGCCTTCCCCGGGTGGTAACGAATCTCAAAGTCGTAATCATTCAACAATTCAATCCACCTACGCTTCCTCATATTCAGTTGTTTCTGATTAAATATGTGTTGAAGACTTTTGTGGTCGGTATATATAATACTTTTGACCCCATATAAGTAGTGCCTCCAAGTCTTTAATGCAAAAATAACCGCGCCTAATTCCAAATCATGCGTCATATAATTCTGCTCGTGAATCTTCAATTGTCTAGACGCATAAGCAATCACCTTCGTCCGTTGCATTAATACACAACCAAGACCTTGCTTTGATGCGTCACAATAAATCACAAATCATCATTCCCTTCAGGCAATGACAATATAGGTGCCGTAGTTAGCTTTTTCTTCAATAATTGAAACGTCTTCTCTTGTTCATCCTTCCATTCAAATTTCTTTCCTTTATGCATTAATGCAGTCAAGGGTTTTGCTATTTTGGAGAAATCTTGGATGAATCTTCTGTAGTAACCAGCCAATCCTAAAAATTGACGTATATGCTTCGGAGTTTTTGGGGTTTCCCACTTTTCAACGGTTTCGATCTTTGCCAGGTCTACCTGAATACCTTCTTTGTTCACTATGTGACTGAGGAATTGAACTTCTTCCAACCAAAATGCACACTTTGAAAACTTAGCGTAAAGTTTTTCTTTCCTCAATACTTCTAGCACTTTTCTCAAATGTTCTTCGTGCTCTTGATCATTCTTTGAGTAAATAAGTATGTCATCGATGAAAACAATGACAAACTTGTCAAGATATGGCCCACACACTCGGTTCATAAGGTCCATGAACACAGCTGGTGCGTTAGTCAATCCAAACGGCATAACCATAAACTCGTAATGACCATAACGCGTCCTAAAAGCAGTTTTTGGAATATCATCCTCCTTTACTCGCATTTGATGATATCCAGAATGTAAATCGATCTTCGAATAAACCGACGAGCCTTGTAGTTGATCAAATAAGTCGTCAATTCTCGGCAGTGGATAATGGTTTTTGATGGTAAGTTTGTTCAACTCTCTGTAGTCAATACACAACCTAAATGTACCATCCTTCTTCTTGACAAACAAAACAGGAGCTCCCCATGGTGATGTGCTTGGTCGAATAAAACCACGTTCTAATAGTTCTTGCAGTTGGCTTTGCAGTTCTTTCATCTCGCTGGGTGCGAGTCTATAAGGAGCACGAGCTATTGGTGCAGCTCCTGGTACAAGATCTATTTGAAATTCAACAGATCGATGTGGAGGTAGTCCCGGTAATTCTTTCGAAAATACATCGGGAAATTCTTTTGTGACGGGAACATCATTGATGCTCTTTTCTTCAGTTTGTACCTTCTCGACGTGTGCTAGAACAGCATAGCAACCTTTTCTTATTAGTTTTTGTGCCTTCAAATTACTAATAAGATGTAGCTTCATGTTGCCCTTTTCTCCGTACACCATTATGGGTTCTCCTTCTTCTCGTACAATGAAAATTGCATTTTTATAACATACGATCTCTGCTTTCACCTTCTTCAGCCAGTCCATGCCAACTATTATATCAAAACTCCCTAACTCTACTGGTATCAAATCAATCTTAAATATTTCGCTACCCAGTTTAATTTCTCGATTCCGGCATATATTATCTGCTGAAATTAATTTACCGTTTGCTAATTCGAGTAAAAATTTACTATCCAATGGCGTCAATGGACAAATTAATTTAGCACAAAAATCTCTACTCATATAGCTTCTATCCGCACCCGAATCAAATAAAACGTAAGCAGGTTTATTGTCAATAAGAAACATACCCGTAACAAGCTCCGGGTCTTCCTGAGCCTCTGCCGCATTAATATTGAAAACTCTTCCGCGGCCTTGTCCATTCGTGTTCTCCTGGTTCGGGCAATTTCTAATAATGTGGCCCGGTTTTCCACATTTATAACAAACTACATTGGAATAACTTGCTCCGACACTACTTGCTCCGCCATTACTCGTTCCGACACCATTTGTTCCTTTCGTTCTGTTAACCCCTGGTCCGTAGACCTCACACTTCACCGCGCTATGACCATTTATTTTACACTTGTTGCAAAATTTGGTGCAGAACCCCGAGTGATACTTTTCACACCTTTGGCATAGCTGCTTCTGATTGTTGTTGTTGTTGTTGTTGCGGTTGTTATTGTTGTTGGGATGATTATTGTAGTTGCTGTTGTTGTTGTTGTTGTTGTTGTTGTTGTTGTTGTTGTTATTGTTGTTGTTGTTGTTGTTGTTGTTGGGCCGTTTGTTGTAGTTGCGATTGATGTTGCGATTGTTGGGATAATTGTTGCGATTATTATTGTAATTGCTGTTGTTGTTGTATTGGTGATTCTTATCACCGTTTTCCTCCCACTTTCTTTTGACTTGCTTCACATTGGCCTCTTCAGCCGTCTGTTCTTTAATTCTTTCCTCAATCTGGTTCACTAGTTTGTGAGCCATTCTACATGCCTGTTGTATGGAGGCGGGCTCGTGTGAACTTATATCTTCTTGGATTCTTTCCGGTAATCCTTTCACAAACGCGTCGATCTTCTCTTCCTCATCTTCGAACGCTCCCGGACACAATAGGCACAATTCTGTGAATCGTCTTTCGTATGTGGTAATATCAAATCCTTGGGTTCGTAACCCTCTAAGTTCTGTCTTGAGCTTATTGACCTCGGTTCTGGGACGGTACTTCTCGTTCATCAAGTGCTTAAATGCTGACCACGGTAGTGCGTACGCATCATCTTGTCCCACTTGCTCTAGATAGGTATTCCACCATGTTAACGCAGAACCTGTGAAGGTATGCGTAGCGTACTTCACTTTGTCCTCTTCAGTACACTTACTTATGGCAAACACCGATTCGACCTTCTCGGTCCACCGTTTCAATCCGATCGGTCCTTCGGTTCCATCAATTTCCAAAGGTTTGCAGGCAGTGAATTCTTTGTAGGTGCATCCTACACGATTTCCTGTACTGCTAGATCCAAGGTTATTGTTGGTATGTAGCGCAGCCTGTACTGCGGCTATGTTTGAAGCTAGAAAAGTACGGAATTCCTTTTCATTCATATTCACAGTGTGTCGAGTAGTCGGTGCCATTTCCTTCAAATAGTCAAATGGAACAAGTTAATCATACAGAATATTAAGAGTAGTTAATAGTATTTCGTAGCATAATATGAACTCATTTATAAAAGCTTTTTCTTCATATTAGCGTTTTATAAGTTTGAATTCGGGTAGTACCTACCCGTTAAGTTCATACTTAGTAGCTAATATAAAATTCAACTACTACAATTCTATATGAAAAACTGATTATAATAATATTTCGCGTTCAAATTTTTATACAATATTTTACAAACTTACAATACCGCTTATTTTACATAAAGCATGAAATATAGCACACAATAACTTTGATACAAGATAGTTGTGAAGATAATTCTAGCTAGTACACAAGTCATTCAGCAAAGGCAATAAAGACACGTAATTCATACGTCCAGAAACAAGTCATGCATTATGGTTTTACTAGGACTACTTCCCATCCTTGGTCTTGTGGAACATAACCGTTATGGCCGTTGATAAGACAGCGTGTTGTAACGTCGTCAAAGGGACGAGGGTTACGTAATGAACAACAGTCTCGTAATAACCTAAAAACCTCATTTCTTACCCCAATTACCGACTCCGTCACTTGTGGGAACGTTTTGTTTAATAGTTGTAGCCCGATGTTCTTTTTCTCACTTTGGTGAGAAGCGAACATTACTAACCCGTAAGCATAGCATGATTCTTTATGTTGCATGTTAGCCGGTTTTTCTAAATCATGAAGTCCTATATTCGGATACATTGAGTCAAAATAATTTCTTAACCCGTTGCGTAAAATAGCATTTGGGTTCTCCGCAATATATGCGTCAAAGTAAACACATCGTAACTTATGGGTTTCCCAATGTGATATCCCCCATCTTTTAAACGAAAGTCTCTTATAAACCAAGACATTCTTGGAACGTTCTTCGAATGTCTTACAAACTGATTTCGCCGTAAATAGTTGTGCCAAAGAATTATGACTGACTCTAGACAAGATTTCATCAATCATGTCTCCGATTAGGTCTCTTAAAATATTTGGGTTGTCTATCCATTTTGTGTTTTTATACTGTAAAATAGACAAGAGTTAGATTCATAAAAAAAAATACTTATTAATACAAGCAATTTTTACATATATCATAAAGCATAAGCACACTATATTACATATATTACACCACACGAATACAACTATCTTATTCCGACTCGCTCATTTCTTCTTCTTCGGTTTTGGTTCGTTTTGCCAAGTTTCTAGGGATATATGATGTTCCCCTAATACGAGCTGTCGTTTTCCACAATGGTTTAGAAAAACCTGGTGGTTTAGAGGTACCCGGGTCATTGTTACAACTTAAGGGCTTCGGGGGTTGACGATACATATAAAGTTCATCGGGGTTGGAATTAGATTTCTCTATTTTTATGCCCTTTCCCTTATTATTTTCTTTTGCCTTTTTAAATTCAGTTGGGGTAATTTCTATAACATCATCGGAATTCTCGTCGGAATCCGATTCATCGGAGAATTGGTAATCCTCCCAATATTTTGCTTCCTTGGCGGAAACACCATTGACCATAATTAACCTTGGTCGGTTAGTTGAGGATTTTCTTTTACTTAACCGTTTTATTATTTCCCCCACCGGTTCTATTTCCTCCTCTGGTTCCTCCTCTTCCGGTTCTGATTCTTCTTCCAGTTCTGATTCTTCTTTCGGTTCTTCTTCGGGAACTTGTGAATCAGTCCAATATATATTCGACTCTTCGTTATTATTAGGTGAGTCAATGGGATTTGTGCTAGAGGTATACATCTATCACACAATATCAAATATGTTAAGAGATTAATATATCACATAATATATACATGTTAATAATATATAGTTTCCAACAAAAATGTTAAGCAATCATTTTTAAAGAAAACACGGTCGAAGTCCAGACTCACTAATGCATCCTAACAAACTCGATAAGACACGCTAATGCAAATTTTCTGGTTCTCTAAGACCAACGCTCGGATACCAACTGAAATGTCCCGTTCTTATTGATTAAAAAACGTTCCATATTAATTGATTTCTTTGCGAGGTTTTGACCTCTATATGAGATGTTTTCAAAGACTGCATTCATTTTTAAAACAAACCATAACCTTTATTTCATAAATAAAGGTTTAAAAAGCTTTACGTAGATTATCAAATAATGATAATCTAAAATATCCTGTTTACACACGACCATTACATAATGGTTTACAATACAAATATGTTACATCGAAATCAGTTTCTTGAATGCAGTTTTTACACAATATCATACAAACATGGACTCCAAATCTTGTCCTTATTTTAGTATGCAACAGCGGAAGCTCTTAGTCATCACCTGAGAATAAACATGCTTTAAACGTCAACAGAAGTGTTTGTGAGTTATAGGTTTAACCTATATATATATATATATATATATATATATATATATATATCAAATCGTAACAACAGACCACAAGATTTCATATTTCAATACACATCCCATACATAGAGATAAAAATCATTCATATGGTGAACACCTGGTAACTGACATTAACAAGATGAATATATAAGAATATCCCCATCATTCCGGGACACCCTTCGGATATGATATAAATTTCGAAGTACTAAAGCATCCGGTACTTTGGATGGGGTTTGTTAGGCCCAATAGATCTATCTTTAGGATTCGCGTCAATTAGGGTGTCTGTTCCCTAATTCTTAGATTACCAGACTTACTAAAAAGGGGCATATTCGATTTCGATAATTCAACCATAGAATGTAGTTTCACGTACTTGTGTCTATTTTGTAAATCATTTATAAAACCTGCATGTATTCTCATCCCAAAAATATTAGATTTTAAAAGTGGGACTATAACTCACTTTCACAGATTTTTACTTCGTCGAGAAGTAATACTTGGCCACTGGTTGATTCACGAACCTATAACAATATATACATATATATCAAAGTATGTTCAAAATATATTTACAACACTTTTAATATATTTTGATTTTTTAAGTTTATTAAGTCAGCTGTCCTCGTTAGTAACCTACAACTAGTTGTCCACAGTTAGATGTACAGAAATAAATCAATAAATATTATCTTGAATCAATCCATGACCCAGTGTATACGTATCTCAGTATTGATCACAACTCAAACTATATATATTTTGGAATCAACCTCAACCCTGTATAGCTAACTCCAACATTCACATATAGAGTGTCTATGGTTGTTCCGAAATATATATAGATGTGTCGACATGATAGGTCGAAACATTGTATACGTGTCTATGGTATCTCAAGATTACATAATATACAATACAAGTTGATTAAGTTATGGTTGGAATAGATTTATTACCAATTTTCACGTAGCTAAAATGAGAAAAATTATCCAATCTTGTTTTACCCATAACTTCTTCATTTTAAATCCGTTTTGAGTGAATCAAATTGCTATGGTTTCATATTGAACTCTATTTTATGAATCTAAACAGAAAAAGTATAGGTTTATAGTCGGAAAAATAAGTTACAAGTCGTTTTTGTAAAGGTAGTCATTTCAGTCGAAAGAACGACGTCTAGATGACCATTTTAGAAAACATACTTCCACTTTGAGTTTAACCATATTTTTGGATATAGTTTCATGTTCATAATAAAAATCATTTTCCTAGAATAACAACTTTTAAATCAAAGTTTATCATAGTTTTTAATTAACTAACCCAAAACAGCCCGCGGTGTTACTACGACGGCGTAAATCCGGTTTTACGGTGTTTTTCGTGTTTTCAGGTTTTAAATCATTAAGTTAGCATATCATATAGATATAGAACATGTGTTTAGTTGATTTTTAAAGTCAAGTTAGAAGGATTAACTTTTATTTGCGAACAAGTTTAGAATTAACTAAACTAGGTTCTAGTGATTACAAGTTTAAACCTTCGAATAAGATAGCTTTATATGTATGAATCGAATGATGTTATGAACATCATTACTACCTCAAGTTCCTTGGATAAAACTACTGGAAATGAGAAAAATAGATATAGCTTCAAAGGATCCTTGGATGGCTTGAAAGTTCTTGAAGCAGAATCATGACACGAAAACAATTTCAAGTAAGATTTCCACTCGAAATAAGATTGTTATAGTTATAGAAATTGAATTAAAGTTTGAATATGATTATTACCTTGTATTAGAAAGATAACCTACTGTAAGTAACAAAGGTTTCTTGATCTTGGATGATTACTTAGAATGGATTTAGAAAACTTGGAAGTAAACTTGCAATCTTGGAAGTATTCTTGATTTTATGAAACTAGAACTTTTGGAATTCATGAAGAACACTTAGAACTTGAAGATAGAACTTGAGAGAGATCAATTAGATGAATAAAATTGAAGAATGAAAGTGTTTGTAGGTGTTTTTGGTCGTTGGTGTATGGATTAGATATAAAGGATATGTAATTTTGTTTTCATGTAAATAAGTCATGAATGATTACTCATATTTTTGTAATTTTATGAGATATTTCATGCTAGTTGCCAAATGATGGTTCCCACATGTGTTAGGTGACTCACATGGGCTGCTAAGATCTGATCATTGGAGTGTATATACCAATAGTACATACATCTAAAAGCTGTGTATTGTACGAGTACGAATACGGGTGCATACGAGTAGAATTGTTGATGAAACTGAACGAGGATGTAATTGTAAGCATTTTTGTTAAGTAGAAGTATTTTGATAAGTGTCTTGAAGTCTTTCAAAAGTGTATGAATACATATTAAAACACTACATGTATATACATTTTAACTGAGTCGTTAAGTCATCGTTAGTCGTTACATGTAAATGTTGTTTTGAAACCTTTAGGTTAACGATCTTGTTGAATGTTGTTAACCCATTGTTTATTATAACAAATGAGATGTTAAATTGTTATATTATCATGATATTATGATATATAATATATCTTAGTATGATATATATACAGTTAAATGTCGTTACAACGATAATCGTTACATATATGTCTCGTTTCGAAATCATTAAGTTAGTAGTCTTATTTTTACATATGTATTTCATTGTTAATACACTTAATAATATATTTACTTATAATTTAATATAATTAACCAAGTGTATCAATATCTTAATATGATTCATATGTACCTAGTAAGACGTTGTTATAACGATAATCGTTATATATATCGTTTTCGAGTTTCTTAAATTAATAGTCTCATTTTTATGTATATAACTCATTGTTAAAATACCTAATGAGATACATACTTATAATAAAATCATGTTAACTATATATATAACCATATATATGTCATCGTATAGTTTTTACAAGTTTTAACGTTCGTGAATCACCGGTCAACTTGGGTGGTCAATTGTCTATATGAAACCTATTTCAATTAATCAAGTCTTAACAAGTTTGATTGCTTAACATGTTGGAAACACTTAATCATGTAAATAACAATTTCATTTAATATATATATAAACATGGAAAAGTCGGGTCACTACAATGCGGCTTAACGACACCGCACGAATTAAACCGTTCGTTTCGGCCGTATCTTTGCAGTGACATCAGAGTTTTCTGGCGCCGCTGCTGGGGATCGAATATTTTGATTGATAAAGATTTTAAACAGATAAAAGTATTGTTTGGTGGTGTCTAAGAAAGACAATTATACACGGACTTGGTTGTTGGATTTTTTGAACAGTCTCCAATTATATTGGAACCAAAAGGATCCTGCCTCTCCGTAGTCGGCCTGGCCACCTAGAATTAAGTAATCTATAATTAGTCCTATCAGTTAAGATATCCGATTAGGTTAGCGACCGAATTTCAAGAATAATTATTTTTATTAAATTATCGATCCTTTTAGCAAATTAATATTTTTAAAAGTTACTTTTAAGTCTTTTTAAACAGAAAATCTTATAAAATGGAACAACAAGATACCCTTGCTTCTATGCATAAGTCATGCTTAGAGGAAAGAGGATGACCAATCATCTTAGGAACTAAACGAATTCCTGAAATCAGTTCACACATGATTAAACTAGTCAGTATGATCTGTAAATTTCAAGGATTACCGAGTGACGATCCAAACTTTCACTTAAATAAATTTATCAGTCTGGTTGACTCTTTTAAGAAGGAAGAAAACGAGAAAAACATTTTGAAACTTCATCTTTTTCAATATTCACTTTCTGCACACGCTTTAGCATGGTTTGATGAACTTAACCTGAATTCAATACATTCATGGGAGGATCTAGCCACCAAATTTCTAAACAAATTTTATCCACCCTCCCTACAAACCTGTTTAAGAAATGACATCACAAATTTTTCTCAAAAAGAAAATGAGTCATTGTGTCTAGCATGGAATAGAATAAAGATGATGCTTAAAAGATGTTCGAATCAATCGTTAAGCCAGGCAGACATAATCTGTACGCTTTACAATGGTTTGACCAAAGATGATAAGTCTCTCCTAGACATGGCCTCGCAAGGCAATTTCATGTCCTGAACAGCAGACGAAGCATGGAATATCTTAGATACAATAGCTGCACAGCAGGAAGATTGGAGCAATGAAGCTGTTGAGAAGGATGACGTCTTCGCTCATAGGGTAAAAATGCTGGAAACCAGGTTACAAGATCTCACCCTCACTCTTCAAAGTTTACCAATTCCTAGAAACTCCGATGCTACTAGAACCAATCTAAGGTATCCCTACCCTAGATGGGCACATAAACAGCAAAATAGCTCGGATCATAATATAATCTTTCCGTTACACAAACCTACTCTCCACTCTAAGAAAATTTTAGTTGAATTTATGAAAAAGCAATACATGATAAACCTTCAAGTCATAGAATGTCAAAATAAGTTTGACACTTTGATAAAAAACTTTTGAAGAATTAATCACCAATTTTTAGCTTACACTTAAGAGTTTAATCACTAAAGTTGTTATAGAGTGTAGTGAGTTTGATGCCCTAGTAATCACTAGAGGAGGGAAAGAAACAATTGTCAATATACCCATATAAGATTTTTCCGATAAGGAACCTGTGCCCATTGACCCAGTTGTCAATCCGCCGGAATCTCTCTCTCCTAAGGCCCCGAAAATTATTCCTCGCGCTCGCATACCTTTCCAGGTAGGCTTAGGAAGGAAAAACAAGAAGCGCAATTCGCTAAGTATTGGAATATTATTAAGAATCTGCATTTGAATGTACGACTAGATGCTTTAGTAGAAATGCCAAACTGTGCTAAATTTTTCAAATAATTGCTTTCAAACAAAGAGAGATTAAGAGAGATAGTTAGCTTGCCCTTAAGTGAAGAATGCCCGTTAGTGTTACAACACGGAATTTCCCCTAAGTTAGGAGATATAGGAAGATTTACGGTACCTTGCTACCTGCAAGATGTTCAAATTAGCAATGCGTTAGCAGACTTGGGAACCAGTGTAAACCTAATGCCCTATTCGTTATTCAAAAAGCTAGGATTAAATGACTTAAGGCCTACCAGAATGACTATCCAACTCGCGGACAGATAAGTTAAGATTCCTCGAGGAATAGCTGAAGATGTCCTAGTTAGAGTGGATAAGTTCGCATTTCCCGTTGAATTCGTCATTATGGATATTGAGGAAGACACAAAGGTCCCACTCATTCTTGGCAGACCATTCCTAAATACTGCCAAGGCTGTAATTGATGTGCGCGAGAAATCATTGAAACTAAGGGTTGGAGGAGAAGAAATCACATTCAATGTTGATCATCTCATGAACCATCCTCGCGAAGAAGATGTGAATCTCTCTGATTCTTTTCAAGAACTCGTCCATGAATACCTAGAAGAAACCATGGTTATATGTAGTCAAGATCAAATTTCTAAGGATCTGTTCTTTACACCTCTTAAAGGAAATCTCGACAACTATTCGGCCATAAACCTTAGTCAACACAAATCTCCCTCTCTGAGAGTAATTTTCTTGGCAAAACTATCCAAATAGCACCACTAGGACAAGGCATTCCTCTACCCCTCTTAAGGAGAAGATCGAATGGAGAAATAGATTTCATTCCTGCATATCATGAACCCCAGTCAAAGGAAGATTATGAGGAGATTCCTGAACCTACCTTTAAAACTAAAGAAGACATTTCTGAGGAGGAATCATTAAGAAGGACAATTTCCATAAATGAAGAACATATAGCATCAGTGACCGCTAATGAAGAATCAGAATTCCAGGAGAAGTATGACTCGTTAGACCGAAAGGAGATAGCTAGGATGAAGCCATATATCGAGGAACCCTCGGAATTGGAATTAAAGAAGTTACCCGACAATCTGGAATATGCATTCTTAGAAGAAGAATCGCAACTACCTGTAATTATCTCAAAAGACCTCACGCCACAAGAGAAGGCGAAATTGATTCAAGTTTTGAAATCATATAAGAAGGCAATTGCTTGGAAGATCTCCGACATAAAAGGAATGCGCCCCAACTATTGTATACACAAGATCTTCATGGAAGATGATTTCAAACCTTCAGTTTAAAGGCAAAGAAGGGTCAACCCAATGATTCAAGAAGTCATCAAGAAAGAGGTAATCAAACTACTGGACGCCGGTCTGATCTATCCCATTTCTGATTCACCATGGGTTACTCCTGTTCAAGTGGTACCCAAAAAGGGAGGGACAACCGTAATTCAAAATGAGAATAATGAGCTTATTCCAACACGGGAAGTCACCGATTGGAGGGTTTGCATAGATTATCATAAACTAAACGATGCAACCCGAAAAGATCATTTTCCATTACCCTTCATCGATCAAATGTTGGAACGTCTATCAGGAAATGAATACTATTATTTCCTTGACGGTTTTTACGGCTACTTTCAGATTCCCCTCGATCCAAAGGACCAAGAAAAGACAACATTTACATGTCCTTGTGGAACATTTACTTATCGACGCATGCCCTTTGGGTTATTCAATGCACCAGCTACATTTCAGCGATGCATGGTAGCAATATTCCACGACATGATTGAACGTTGTATGGAAGTCTTCATGGACGACTTCTCAGTCTTTAGTAGTACCTTTGATTCGTGCCTGTCTAACCTTGACAAGATGCTTACCCGGTGTGAAGATTCAAATTTAGTTTTGAATTAGAAAAAAATGTCACTTCATGGTTAAGGAAGGAATAGTTTTAGGACATAAGATTTCAAAAGCAGGAATAGAAGTTGATAAGGCTAAGATTAAGACCATAACTAAACTTCCAGAACCTACCACAGTAAAAGCGATAAGGAGTTTCCTTGGACACGCCAATTTTTACCGACGCTTCATTAAGGATTTTTCAAAGGTCACACGACCTCTCACTCTTCTCCTAGGAAAGGAAGTTCCATTTGTCTTCGATGAAAAATGTAGAAAAGCATTCAACTATATGAAGGAACAGCTAACACATGTTCCCATCATGATAGCTCTTGATTGGAATTTACCATTTGAAATCATGTGTGATGCAAGTGACTTCGCAGTTGGATCTGTACTCGGACAACGGACATATAAGCACTTTCATCCAATCTATTATGCCAGCAAAACCTTAACCGAAGCTTAATAGAATTACACTACCACGGAAAAGGAGCTGCTAGCTGTAGTATTTGCCTTCGAAAAATTCCGTTCCTATCTCATCCTGTCCAAAACTATGGTTTATACAGATCATTCAGCCCCCAAATATCTATTCACTAAGCAAGACGCTAAACCAAGACTCATACGATGGATCTTACTCCTTCAGGAATTCGATATTGAAATTAAAGATAAGAAAGGAGCAGAGAACGTCGCAGCAGATCATCTTAGTCATTTGGAGAACCCAGCGATGGAACAACTTGCTGAATAAGATATCAGAGATAAATTTTCGGAAGAACAGCTTATGAGTTTAGGACAAACTCACATAGGATCACAATTCACTGATACTCCTTGGTATGCCGACATGGCCAACTACCTAGTTGTCGGAGTAGTACAGAAGGGAATGAGCACCCCCCGAAGAAGGAAGTTTTTCAGGGATGCCAAGTACTACTACTGGGAAGATCCTTACCTGTTTAGAATTTGCCCTGATCAGATAATCAGGAGGTGCGTAGATGAAAAACAAGCAGCAAGGATTCTTCACCAACGTCACCACGGATCAACTGGAGATCATCATGGAGCAAACTTAACCGCAAGAAAAGTCTACGAATTAGGATTTTATTGGCCGTCTATATTCCGTGATGCGCAAGAGCTTGTAAAGCGTTGCGACGCATGCCAAAGGCAAGGTATTATCTCTATGAAGAATGATATGCCTCGGACTAATATCCAAATCTTCGATATATGGGGATTAGACTTCATGGGACCATTCCCAAAGTCTAGTGGGAAAGAATATGTCCTCGTAGTAGTAGATTACGTCTCCAGATGGGTCGAAGCCCAAGCATTTCCAACTAATGATGCCAAGGTCGTCACTAACTTTCTGAAGAGACTCTTCTGCCGATTTGGAGCTCCCCGCGCTATAATAAGTGATAGAGGCACGCACTTCTGCAATACTCAATTTATGAAGGTGATGCAACAATACGGAGCTACCCACAAAATGTCTACTGCCTATCATCCGCAGACTAACGGACAAGCAGAGGTCACGAACAAAGCACTCAAGAGAATCCTAGAACACACTGTCAGCCATCATGGAAATAAATGGGCCGAGAAACTAGACGATGCTCTGTGGGCATTCCGGACTGCTTCCAAGAATCATCTAGGGACTACACCCTACCGCATGATCTATGGAAAAGCTTGTCACCTTCCGCTAGAACTCGAATATAAAGCTCTCTGGGCGCTGAAGACCTGCAACTTCAATCCCTCAGTTACCGCCAAGCATCAGAAGATGCAGATGAACGAACTCGCCAAATTAAGAGACCAAGCATACGAAACGTCATACATCTACAAGGAACGAACGAAGCTTACACATGACGCAAAATTAATTCCTATAAACTTCGCTCCTGGAGATAAAGTTATGCTCTTTAATTCTCGGTTCAAGAAGTTCGCTGGAAAATTTAGATCAAGATGGAATGGCCCATACAAAGTTGTACATGCTTTTCCACACGGAGCCGTGGAATTGGAAGGACCTACTGATAACTTCAAAGTCAACGGCCACTGGCTAAAAGCTTATCTTTGATCCATTCTAAAGGTCTGACAGAAAAAAGTCGAGCTATAACGACTTGATAAACAAAGCGCTCTTGGGAGGCACCCCTTGCTTATCATTTTTATTTTTATTTATTTTTATTTCAATTATTTTCAGTCTATAAAAATATTATCTCTGTGTACTAACAACTAAGCGCCATACTTGCGCTTAGTACTTACAAGTTTGTTGAATGTGTTCAGGCAAAAAAATGCCAAGTTCAGGAGCTTCAGTTTACATCCCAGTTCGTAGGAGGAGGACTCCTAGAGTTTACTCATCCGGAAGCAGTGCTGATCAGAACAGACCATCAACAGGGCAATTAGGCCCAAGGCGATTGATACTGGAGAGTGTTGAGGAGGATATTGGTACAGCACCACCAACTCCTCCTGTTCGACGATTTTGACGTTTAGCTTGGAGACCTGTTGAGTATACACAGCCACTAGAGACACATGAGCCACAGACGGTGATACACTATGGAGCCACCTTGAATGACCCTGATGTTACATGGGCATTACTAAGAGATCAGCAGAGGTTCTATAGAGCTCTTAGAGCATACCTTCAGCACGAGGGGATGCTGCGCAGTACTCTGGGCCCGTCGTCATTTAGGCTAGCGCACCGTATTCAGCCGACACGACAAGCTACCCCCAGGCGTTCCATACCGGCCTCAGTTCACTCAGTCGCTTCAGCTGCCATCCCAGCGCATGCTACTCCTATTCCCATCACGCCACCTGCTCCAGTCACCGAGCCAGTCACTGAGTTACCCGAGGGTTGTCACCTAGTCACGATTCTCATTTCAGTTGAGCCACCCACGGCCCATGCATTTGAGATTACCGGGAACATACCTGACGAAGAGCCTTTCCCGAGCCTATCACACCTGGAGTTTCCGTCAGACCTCTGTCTAGATTCACTACTAAGCCCTGAGTTGGATATAGGGCAACCACTTGAGTACTTGCCGAGACTAGAGGATGATGATCTCTTTGGATACTTCGCAGCGCCGACTCAGCACATTGACCAGGATAGTATTCCATAGGCTACTTTACTTTATTTTACTTTTAGTTTTATCTTTTTGAAGCATTGTACTAAAAAGCTACATATAGTGGAAATGCTGCATTTCTCTTTTTGTTCTTCATGCAGAAATCTTATCAAAAGAGACTGGTCCTTTCCAGCAATTAGGAGACTGACCGTAGGATGGCCCATCACTAGGAAAGTAACACGACCACAGGGAAGTAATCCCTCCTCAAACCTATTTCGATTATTAAGCACTAAAATCTCTAAGTGTGGGGTAACCCTTGCAACTAACTAGGAAATTTTAGAAGACAATGTCCTTAATTTATAAAGTATTAAAATATTCTTCTTCAGAGAACATTAGGGACAATGTTCTTCTAAGTGTGGGGTAATGGGTAAGGTTTAAAGGACGAGTAACCGTAAAACGTCAAGTTTTGAAAAATTCTTTTGTCTAAAAAGTAATTAAGCAATGGATATTGGGTGATTTCGAAAAAATTCTTACCTTGTTTTTGCCCAAAAGATCCAATAAAAATTGCTAGAAATCAGTTTTCGGAACATTCATTAGAACGGAACGATTAAGCTGAAACTTATGTTTTGTGTTAAAAGATTTCTTTTAAGAAAATATGTAAAAGGCTACGCATGATCAAGCACGAACCCTACTCCCAAAAGGTAAGGAATCTTGGACCCAAAGTATCTGTATGACCATTAAATCTACAGTACTTTGTCATTTCAATTGATGAGCGTGCTGGTGTACGGTTCAAGTTTGAACTTGGTTCTGACATACGTTTCAAGACCAATGGTTAGTAAGCGCCATACGTGGTGCAGGTGCGATACTCCCTCCGAAATCATTCTGAATAGAGAAGACAAAAAGCCATCCGTTTCCGTTTCCACTCCACACAATTTAAACCGACCAACTCACAAAGAGTATGAATCAGAAATATTCACCCCAAATTCACTCCCAAAATACACCATTCACCTTCATTCCCCTTTCCATTCATCAAAAGATCCAGAGATTAATAAAGAGATAGATCGATCAAATTCGCTACAAAAGCACCTGTTGAAAGATTCCGAACCCCTGATTGTTTTTGATAGGTCAAAGACCTATTTTCAGTGGACCATCTCTTCCTCTCTGGGCACCAGGAACAAAAGACAAAAGTTATGAAGAAAGGGTATGCTAAAAAAAGTTTGATGAAAGAGCAAAGTCTCTACGAATAAAGGCAAAGAAAAACCCGAGAAGTTGCCCTAAAAGAAGGATACCGGAGGAGTCAAAGAAAATTCTAGACAAAGTCTTAGCAAAATCCGGCTCTTTCGAAGAAAACTTTTACGGATTCCAAGCTACTCTCTATCCAAAAATGGATACTCTGAAGAATCAAAGTCTATCAATTCTCTCAAAAATCAAAAGATCTAGATACCTTTCACTAAACCATTAAAATTTCCAACCAAACCCTACAACCCATCTTCCTCTTGAAAGAATGCCTAGGAAGAAGATCAGTGTCGTCCTTACTTAACCGGTGGAGATATCGATGCTTTACCAATCCTATGATGAGAGCTGTTACACGACTGGCTTCTGAACGACAGTACAATTAGAATAGGACACCCTAAACACTTGAGTGATATGAGTGATCCGCTAGTAAGGAGCCTGATCATGTATACTCTACATCTAAGAGTTGGAAAGTACGCCTTTTTTACTATGGACGCAATTGAAATCTAGCGACCAAATCATCGAAGCTCGAAACTTTTTCTAATACTTTCGAAAGATGTGACAACTTCTGATGAAGGCATAATAAAAAGATCCACGAGTGGGGCAAGAGAGAATCTATTAGAAAGAACCTTATATCCCGGTTTTTGCTTGAGGACAAGCAAAGCCAAGTGTGGGGTATTTGATATCGGCCAAAAAGTCACATTTTTACCCCTAATATTAAGCCCTAGAACAATAAAGATTCAAACTTTCTTGGAAAAATTATCGCCTTTTCAGTTGATTTTGTAGATTAAGTAATTACGAAGGCGATGCAAAAAGAATCAAGTAAAACGGAGCTAAAACGAAGATTCTATAGCGAAAACGGTGAAAGACAAGAAATCAAGTTACGAACTAGGAAATTTAGCTGACCAGGCAAGCCAAACTTCCTGCCAAACGGCCTGCCTGGCTCAAAAACGGCCTGCCAAACGGCTTGCCTGGCTCAAAAACGGCCTGCCAAACGGGTCAGACAAACGGCCCCTACAAACGGGCTGGCCTACCAAACGGATTGCCAAATGGCCTGCCAGCCGTTTGCAGGCAAAATCTAAGTCTATTTAAAGGGCTTTCTCCATCCATTTCAACATACACTCAATTTGTAATTCATTTTATATTTTTAAGCTTTTAGTTAGTTTTTAGTAGTAGTTAGCTTAGCTTTTATTTTCCGGAGGATATCTCGGCGAGTCCCTGCGATCTCGGGCAGATTTCTTCGGCCTTTTCAGGTTTTTATCCGAAACGCTTTTATTTTGTATTAAACATGTGTTCTTACTTTTTATGTTTAATAATGCGTTCCGATATTACCATGATAGCTTACTTAATCTGTATGTTGTCATGACAGAAGTTTGGGTTAGCGTAATTATGTTAATTTAGTACGATTACTGTTGTGATACTGAACTAGGAAGTCTGATAGATTTGTATGCTAGCATCTTAAGGATTGACCAACCTAGGTTTTGATCAAGACTTGTCCACCTATATGAAATTAGCTACTTCATAGGATTAAGACCCCCGGTTATACTGTATCTGAAGATTCTATGAACTCGGTATGGCCGGAGTTCCCGAGAGGCATTTAATGCGCTTTTAGGACACGGAACTTAGGAATTGAGACATGAATGACCTAGTATGCCTATTGAATGTTCCGAAGAGACTTCTTAGGAGCTGTTAAGATCTAGTTAGTACCTTCACTGTGTGACCCAAGCCTATTGCATGTTCTTTTTTGATTGTTGCCTTAGGACTTAGTCATATCAACTGTTTAGGTATTTATTAGGTTTATATCTGCTTCACTATCAGTATATCAACTATAATGTTGTATAATGTTTAAATTGATATGATCTCATTAGTATGATGGAATGGTTGTTAGTTTTCACTTAAGGTTTTGCCAACTTAAACTGACGGACTCCTACCGTTTGTGATCAGTGTTCAATCAACACGACACGTTGTTATTCAGTTAACCAAACTGATAACGAGGGTTAGGATTAGTGCTCAACTCACTAATAAACCTAATACTTTACTGAGGATAACCTCCAAGGTATAACTAACTTTTAATTATACAACCAAGTGACATACTTCTCACTGCTCAAAGAGAACTCCGAGAGTTCATAGACAAGTAGGTCGGTGTAATTGTTTCATCCAACCAGATCTACATCATTCCAAGCATAGTCTTAACATAAGCATAATTACCTTTCCCTAACCCAACACTGATATCTTGGTCAACATTTCCCTTATCTGCATACTCCGAATATCCTTCCATTTATTTATTTTTTCGCACTTAGGACTTTTAGCTTAACCCTACTATCCTATATCTAGGTAGTTTAACTAAAAGACAATTATCCACTTGATCTTCAATTCGTTAATCCACAAAAAAAAACACGACACTAGGTTAACTTACACCTTCTACACGTTAGAAAGTAAAAGTAAATTTAGGCCCCGCACAATATAAATAAACAAAACCACTGTGTGCTACCTTGATCAACTGAACAGGATGTCCTGCAGCTTAACGACACTGCACGAATTAAACCATCTGTTTCGACCGTATATTTGTAGTGACATCATATATATAACCGATGATGATTAATTTAGCTTAATATTACCCCTTAAATATCGTTATTCACTTATATGTGTTCAATTTGTTCATTTTGTGCTTTAACTTGGTGGAACAATTTGGTTAACAGTTTGGGTAATGATGCTGCTTATGGTTTGACTTGGAATGATTTTAAAGAGAGGATGATCACCTGTTATCATCTCAGGGGTGAACTTAAGAAGCTGAGACCGAGCTTAAGAACTTAAAGATGAAGGGCACCGATTTAGATGCCTATGAGCAAAGGTTCTTTGAACTGACGTTGTTGTGTCTAAATGCTTATCCTGATGAGGACCGTAAGATTGAAGCTTATATTGATGGGTTATCTGAGTAGATTGAGCTTAGGGTTGAGTCCAGTGAGCCCCAGACTATTGAAGCTGCCATGTCTATGGCACATAAGCTTAATGATAAGATTTTGAGAAGAATTAAGAAAGCTGTGACTGATGCCAGTGAGGAAGTTGTTAAAAAGGCTGATAATGGGAAAAGGAAGTGGGATAACAACCGAAACCAGAACCAAGGTCAGCAGAAGAAACAAGATACTTCTAGTTCTAATAACTGTAATCAGCGTGTTTGTCCGCGATGTTATAAGGCTCATGATGGCTATTGTACGGTTACTTGTAAGAGTTGTTCCAAGCAGGAACACATTGCTAAAGATTGTACGGTGATTATGCCGGGTACTGCTACTCCTGCAGCAAGTGGTGGTAATAATGGTGGTAACAATGGTGGTAATGGTAATGGGAAGCCGAGAAATGTTGGTAATCAGAAGGTTTGTTATGAATGTGGTAAGCCGGGGCATTTCCGTGATGCCTGCCCTAATAAGAAGACTACTGAAAACGCACGTGGAAGGGCGTTCAACATTAATGCCAGGGATGCTGAGGAAGATCCAAAACTTTTTACGGGTACGTTCTTGGTCAACGATTTATCTGTTTATGTACAATTTGATTCAGGGGCTGATTTGAGTTTTGTGTCGAGTAAATTTAGTCCAAAAATCAAAACACCGTTAACTCCTTTAGATAGAACTTATGTTGTAGAGGTAGCTAATGGTAAAGTGCTTACTGCTAAGACTATGTATCGTAAATGCAACATTAATCTGGCTGGTAGAGATTTTGAGGTAGACTTAATACCGATTGACCTAGGCAATTTTGACGTTGTTATTAGTATGGATTGGTTGTCTGCGAATCGTGCTGAAATCGTGTGTTATGAGAAAGCTGTCCGTATTACTAATGTGGTTGGAGAGCCGCTGATGGTTTTTGGGGATAAGAAATGTAGACAGTTGAATCTTGTTAGTTGTTTGAAAGTTCATAAATATCTTCGCAAAGGCTGTCATGCTATTCTAGCTCATGTTGTTGATTCTGATAAAGAAGAGAAGAGCATTGGTGATGTTCATATTGTTAGAGATTTTCCCGAGGTATTTCCCGAAGATTTACCTGGCCTTCCGCCGCAACGCGCGATAGAATTTCAAATTGATCTTGTTCCCGGTGCTGCTCCTGTAGCACGTGCTCCTTACCGACTTGCGCCTTTCGAACTTCAAGAATTGTCGAGTCAACTCCGTGAGTTGTTAGACAAGGGTTTTATTCGTCCCAGTTCATCCCCTTGGGGAGCTCCTGTTCTAGTTGTTAAGAAGAAAGATGGTTCCTTCCGTTTGTGTATTGATTATCGTGAATTGAACAAGCTTACCATTAAAAACCGTTACCCTCATCCTAGAATTAATGATCTGTTCGATCAGCTTCAGGGTTCGTCTGTTTATTCTAATATCGATCTTCGTTCCGGTTATCATCAATTGCGGGTTAAAGAATCTGATATTCTGAAAACTGCTTTTCGCACCTGTTATGGTCACTACGAATTTCTTGTTATGTCATTCAGATTAATTAACGCACCTGATGTGTTCATGGACCTCATGAACCGTGTGTGTAGATCCTATCTAGAAAAATTCGTCATTGTTTTCATCGATGACATTCTTATTTATTCTAAGAGTGATGAAGAACATGAAGAACATTTGAAGTTGGTACACGATTTGTTGAGGAAGGGGGAACTGTACGCTAAGTTCTCTAAGTGTGCTTTCTAGTTAAGAGAAGTTCAATTCCTTGGACATGTTATTAGTAAACAGGGAATATAAGTTGATCCTGCCAAGATTGAGGCAGTTGAGAAGTGGGAAATTCCGAAGACTCCTACTCAGATTCGTCAGTTTCTAGGGTTGGCAGGTTACTATAGAAGGTTCATTCAAGATTTCTCTCGTATAGCGAAACCTCTGACTGCTTTAACGCACAAGGGGAAGATGTATGAGTGTAAGGATGAACAAGAGACTGCTTTTCAAACTCTAAAGAAGAAGTTGACTACCGCTCTGATATTGTCACTTCCCTGAGGGTAATGACGATTTTGTTGTCTATTATGATGCATCGCGTCAGGGCTTTGGTTGCGTTTTGATGCAACGAAAGAAAGTTATTGCTTATGCGTCGCGCCAGTTGAAGATTCACGAGCAGAATTACACAACCCATGATTTAGAGTTGGGAGCTGTTGTGTTTGCACTTAAGATTTGGAGACATTATCTATATGGGGTCAAAAGTACAGTGTACACTGATCACAAAAGTCTTCAACATATCCTTGATCAGAAACAGTTGAATATGAGGCAGCAAAGATGGGTTGAGACATTGAATGATTATGATTGCGAACTTTTATATCATCCGAGAAAGGCCAATGTTGTGGCCGATGCGTTAAGTCGAAAAGAGAGAGTTGAACCTCGCAGGTTTATATCTTTGAATATGACCATTTGAACAAACCTCGCAAGGCGGATTCTTAAGGCACAACAAGAAGCCTTGAAGGAGGAGAATTTTTTGAACGAGAAAGTCAGAGGCATGGCTAAGAAGTTTGAGGTACGAGTAGATGGTACTAGATATTTTGCGGGACGCCTTTGGGTTCTGAAGTTTGCTGATCTGCGACAACTTGTTTTAGATGAGGCTCAAAAGTCTAGGTACTCTATTCATCCTGGTTCAGGAAAGATGTATCATGATCTTAAGGAGCTATATTGGTGGCCTAATTTGAAAACTGATGTAGCTACTTATGTGGCTAAGTGTTTGACACGTGCTAAGGTTAAAGCTGAACATCAGAAACCGTCTGGACTTATGGTGCAACCGGAGATTCCCGAGTGGAAGTGGCAAGGTATTACGATGGACTTTATCACAAAGTTACCGAGAGTTGTGGGTGGTTACGATACCATTTGGGTGATTGTTGACCGACTCACAAAGTCAACTCACTTTTTGCCGATTAAGGGAACAGATTCGATGAAGAAGCTTACTCGTTTGTACTTCAAGGAAATTGTTTCCAGACATGGTGTTCCTGTATCTATTATTTCAGACCGAGACAGTCGATTCATATCGAGGTTTTGGCAATCCATACCGGAAGCTTTAGGAACTAAGTTGGATATGAGCATCGCTTATCATCCGCAGACGGATGGTCTGAGTGAAAGGACCATTCAAACGTTAGAAGACATGTTGTGAGCGTGTGTTATTGATTTTGGTAATGGGTGGGATAGATATTTGCCGTTGGCTGAATTTTCTTATAATAATAGCTATCATGCAAGTATTAAAGCCGCACCGTTTGAAGCTCTGTATGGTAGAAAGTGTAGGTCTCCTATCTGTTGGAATGAGGTTGGGAATGCTCAACTCACAGGCCCGGAAATTATTCATGACACTACTGAGAAGATCGTACAGATTAAAGAAAGATTGAGAACCGCCAGAAGTCGGCAAAAGAGTTATGCCGATAAGAGAAGGAAAGATTTAGAATTTTAGGTCGGTGACCGTGTTATATTGAAGGTATCACCTTGGAAAGGTGTGGTACATTTTGGTAAAAGGGGAAAGTTGAATCCTCATTTTGTCGGACCGTTTGAGATTATTGAGAGAGTTGGACGCGTGGCTTATCGTTTGAAATTGTCACAAGAACTCAGTGCCGTTCATGACGTTTTTCATGTATGGAATTTGAAGAAGTGTTTGGCCGATGCCGATGAGACTATTCCTCTGGAGGAGCTTCATGTTGATAAACAACTCCATTTTATTGATGAACCTGTCAAAATTATTAACCGAGAGGTTAAGACACTCAAACAAAGTAGAATTCCTATCGTCCGGGTGAGATGGAATGCCAGACGCGGTCTCGAGTTCACTTGGGAGCGTGAAGATCAGATGAGGCAGAAGTACCGGCATTTGTTCCCAGATGACGAGTCAACCTGTGACACCCCGTACAAAACCATCGTATACGGATCATCAACAACAGGATCATTATAAGGTCAAACACTATATGATGTTTTAAAATAAGTTTGCATTCTTAAGAAAAGGTGACGTCATAACCAACGTCAAGTGTTTAACATACGATAATGTGCCTCTACGAATAGAAGGCGATAATAATAGTACATGACCCATAGGTCGTTACAAATTCATTATTCAAAAGTAATAAAGTTTGTGAATGTAAGATAAACGTTTCATGCGAAGACATCTCTAACACAAGCAGCGGGTGTCTACAGCAAGACTACAATAGCGAAAGCAACCAAACTCTAAGCACCTGAGAAAACATGCTTAAAAACATGAACACGAATTTTGGTGAGCTATAGTTTAAGTATAACAGTAATGTAAGGTAGGCCATGAGATTTCAGTGTTTCAAAACAGTATGAAAAGTATATGTTTAACCGTGGGCACTTGGTAACTAACTTAACGTAAATAACACCCCCTAAAAGTACACTTGGCAAGTGCGTAAGTTTACAAAGTATTAAACACCCGTTAAATGCTAGTGCTACTAGCCCGAATGGGGATGTCAAACCCTATGGATCCATATCTAAGATTCGCGTTCACCGGTTCAAAGACCAATGACTAAACGTTACCGAGCTAAGGGGAAAGTTTATGCCATTATATAACCCACACATATATAAAGTTTAAGTACTCGTGCCTAGTATGTAAAACGTAAAATGCACAAGTATTCTCTGTCCCAAAATAGTTAAAGTAAAAAGGGATGCTATAACTCACAGTGGAAAGTAGTAAAAATCAATACGCAGGAATAGTAAACAAGTGGTTGGCCCGAAAGGTCCTCAACCTAAGTCAAAAGTTACTAAGTCAGTAAATCATTTCCAATGGTTTAAAAGTATGTAAATTAGGTCTTAAGTATCATCATCATTCATCATTTATCAAAAAGGGTAAAGTAAGTTTTAATCAAGAATAGAGTTTGAAATAAAGGCTGACTTCGTTCAGTCGCCACGACCTCTTAGCTGACCAATTGCCATGGCTCCGTATATGAGTCCCCTAGAGGCTGACCAATTTCCAGAACCAAACTCATCTTCGTTTGACCGTGGTGACGGTTTAAGTGCGAGTAGGTCAGAAATTTCAGCACAACGTTAATAGGGTGTAGTGACTTTCGGGAGGCCATAGATCCTAAACCGTAACTCGGATTAAGACGAGGTCTAAATGGAAAATCATCTACTCGAACCGAAATAACTGAAAATCAACTTTCCAGTAGCCCAGGTTGAAACAACCCGTCCTAATCCATCTGGACGAAGTCATTAACATTTGATCCCAGAGCAATGATCGACTCCAAGTAATGTCCTTAAAATGAGCAAATGCACAGCGGAAGATTTCTTTCATACCTGAGAATAAACATGCTTTCAAGTGTCAACCAAAAGGTTGGTGAGTTCATAGGTTTAACTTAAAACAATAAAATTTATCATTTTGATAGACCACAAAATTTAAATCCTGCATGGTACAAATGGGCCCGAATCCTATACCCACCTATAATGTACATGCTATATCTTTTAAATACAGTACATCGTTCTTGTGTACGAAACCATTTTCATAAATCATAGTAACCGTACACATATCTTGTGCACAAAAATAACATACACATAACCTGTGTATAAAATCATTCTCTCGATATATAACATTCACATCAACTGGTGGCAATTATCATGTCCACATAATTCAATGGTGGCAATTATCATGTCCACATAATTCAATGGTGGCAATTATCATGTCCACATAATTCAATAATAATCCGCAGAACTTCTGTCTGCATAATAATTCATTCGAGGAATGTTTTGCTTGTGTCTATCCCGTCAAACATTTATAAAAGCATTTCATGTATTCGCAGTTCAAAATGTATTTCAAAAGCATTTAATAAAGTAGTTGTAAAAGTAGCGCATGTATTCTCAGTCCCAAAAATGTAAAGAGTAAAAGGGAATCAAATGAACTCACCATACTGTATTTTGTAGTAAAAATACATATGACGACATTGAACAAAAGTAGGGTTGGCCTCGGATTCACGAACCTATATCATTTATATATGTTAACACCTATAAATTTTAATCAAACGAATATATATATATATATATTATTAGTGATATACTTGTTAAATTATATATTATATGTATTAATTATAGTTTTATGTAACTAATTGTTATTTGGTAAAATAATAATAATAGATAAAAGTTATATTATCTTATAATAATAATAGTAGTAATAATTACTAATAAAAGTAATTATAGAAATAGTAACCATGATAATAATAATATCATCATAAACCTTTCATCCTGTACGTCATTCATATTCATCATCATAATCGTCAACATAACCCGATCCTCAAATCCATCATCCATAACCCTATCGTCACTCTAATTACATAATAATCTACTCATAACCTTACCCTCCCATCGTTAATATCATATTAATAATATGATCATAACCACCGTCCTCATTATATTACTACTCGTAACCCTTACTTGTGACAGCAACAACCAGAACGTAGCAGTATGCAACACCATCAACCCAATATTCAATAATATGAAGCATGGCCCTAACCTTTTTAACCCAAAAATAATATTAGGCAAGTCACGGCTCAAGAATTAACATAATCTCCAATAAATTCTTATGGTTTGGTTGATAAAGGACCCAGCCATCTCAATCTGCTTTAGATGAGCTGGAAGTGGGGCAGTTCGTTTGTCATGGTTCGGTAAGAAAGAAAAAGCAAGGAGATCGACATCCACTTGATAACTTTATTTAAATCCCATCATTCTTTATTGTATTAACATTCAATTATTTGATCCACTAGTGAAAAGTTGTGAGTGGTTATTATCTTATTTAGTAATCTGTCGGCTAGAAAGGGAAGAAAAAGTAATGTGCCATTATAAAATCTAATGTCAATTGTTACCTGAATTGTATTTCAAACCGAAAATAGCTGCAACAGTTCGTATGTTTGTGGTTTATTCACGGTTCAAAATAGAAAACATAAGATAGCAGCGACTAGTAAAAAAGTGAGGTGGTGGTTGTGATTACGATTTGAAGTGGGTTTGTTTATGGGTCTTCTGCAGTATTTATGAACACGATGGGGATCATCAACATAAAAAAAATAACGTGATTGAGAATGGTTGTGGTTCAATGGTGTTGGAGGATAACTGGATGTTGTAGGTGATGGTCATTGTTAATGGTGACTCCAAAATAGAAACGTAATAATTTTCAAAGTGAGTTTTTGTGTTTTGGTTTCGTGGTTTAAGGGTTTTCAGATACAAGATATTAAAGAAAGATAGAAGGTGGTAGGTTTCAACAAGAATGAAGATAAAAGGTGAATCAAATCCCTTCGTAACTTGTATTCACCAAATTATATTTTGGATGTGGTGTCGACAGATTTGTTCTTCCTCTTTCTGTTTTAAATTCAATAGTTTGAGTTAATTGAATATGATGTAGGAGCTGAACGATTTTTATCCCTAACATTGATCAATTCATTTGTTAAATATAGATTGATGATTGACAGAATTATTCGATTCAGTGAGAAGAGTTAAAAAAATAAAAGTGGAAAATGACACTCAACAGATTTTGTCTTATTCTTTGATAATCGAATCAATTAGCATACAGAAACAAGAATAACACTGTAATGATCATGATGCCAAACATATTTGGATCCTGTATGTAATTTCATTTATAATTATTATTAATTTAAATAATTAGTAAATATAAATATATTAATAATAATAATATTATTAATATTTTAATAAAATTCTGATAATTATAACAATAGAATTAATAATAATAATAATATTATTATTAATCAAAATAATACTAATAATTATATTGGTAATAATAATAATAATATCAAATTAAATAATAATAATAATACATATATGATAATATTAATAAATTTAATAATAACTAATAATAATGATGACAATGATAATAATAATCTTTTTAATGATAATAATATGAATAATAATATAAGTTATACATGTCAAATTTTATATAAATATATATATATATATATATATATATATATATATATATATATATATATATATATATATATATATATATATATATCATATTAAAATTAATAATACAAATATTAATACTAGTATTAACTTTAGTAATAATAATGAAAGAAATATTGATATATCATTTAGATTCTAACTTGTAATTTCAAATAATATATTAACTTTATATTTCATTACTTATGTAATATTCATTCTATAAAATAACATATTTGAATATTTGAATATTTATATATATTTTATATATATTACAACATACCTATTTTATTAATTGTGTATAAAATTCATATATATAATCTTATATTTATTTGATAATATCTTAATTATTTTGTATATTTCTCTACATATTTAATTCAGATGATTAATTGGTATAATATTAATTCAACTTAATATATACACTTATATTTATATTTACATATATATATTTATTTACTTATATATTTGTTCGTGAATCGTTGGGAAAGGTCGAAGGTCATTTGAATATATGAAACAGTTCAAACATTTTTGAGACTCAACATTACAGACTTTGCTTATCGTGTCAAAAATATTAAATCGTATCGAGAGTTTGATTTAAAATTAGTCGAAATTTTCCGGGTCACTACAGTACCTACCCGTTAAAGAAATTTCGTCCCGAAATTTGAGTGAGGTGGTCATGGCTAACAATAAAAATGTTTTCATGACGAATATGAGTTGATAAATAGAGTTTTATCGTCATTGAGTAATATGGATAAAACAATTCGATTATTCGAAGTGTACGGGTGAAACTATCACAAATTAGTGAAATAAGAAAATAAAGATTTGTCTTAGCTTTTGATGTAGTCATGTTTGAATTTAGAAAATAAGGTGTGTCTTAATTTCTGATGTTGTCTTTGTTGAATTCCGGAAATTCCGGAATTCAAGGGATTTAAAGATAATCTTTGAAATCTATATATGATTCGGTTCTTCGGTGAATATGGAAATTAGGATCTCTATAATTAAATACGGTGATCTGCCTCGATTTCTCCATCTAATATTTCCCTTATAAGTTAAACTCTTCCGTTCCATTATTCTCACCATTCCCATACTTTCTTTCTTATTTCATCCATCCAAAAGATTATGAAAATGCTTAATCCTGTTCTAATCCTTGATATTTTTCTGACTATCGTTTCTATCAATCTTCTTTTTTATTTACCACCAGAGGAATCTGTTTTCTTTTACTTCGCCCTTGGGGTTATAGTATTTTTAATTCTCCCGTGTCTTTATATTGTGATAAACATTGATATACACGGTCTGTAATTTCTGTGTTGTTATCGGGCTTTATATCTCCCCTTATATTTCAATGTCCCTATTTCTGGTTTCCTATAATCATTGTTATCCACACTTAATACTCCCTCCTATTTGCTGCGATTTATACTCCACTTTCTATTTCGGAGCTTTGTCCCTTCGTTTCTTCTTCTTGCGATTGGGCATCTCTTGTAATGGTCCATAATTCGCGGATATAAGTTTCAGAATGAACATTGTTAATGTTCTAAAAAGGAAATGGTAATGGCACGATCTTGATTTGTTAAATTACCAGAATACCCTGGAAAAGACCGAATCATCAAGGAATATTTTCTTGATATTTTAGAGGTTTAAATAGAATACAAGAGTCGTGTAACATGGCACATGATGACGTTAGTGTCTGTGAATCATCACGTTTCATTAGAAACTCAGCATGACTTACTGTAATATAATCACGTTGATCAAGTGTCATTATATTATACTAACTCATGCATCAGTTCCCAACATTACTTCAATAACATTCGTATTTTAAGCTCGAAAGTTTACAGAATATAGAAACTAACAGTTTCTATATGATGTAACACTGATAGCACGAAGAGATTAATGATTTCAGATAAGAATAGTTATGAAAACATCTTCAGAAATATGGAGGATATTTATAATGAAAGATACGATGATATCTTAAAATTTCTAATATCGAAGGATGGTGAAGAAAATTTGTTCGCAAGAGTTTGGAGTCAGAAGCAAGGTATTCTCTAAAGATTTCATCAGAAGCAGAATCATCAGGATTCTTAATGTACAAGTTTAGTCCTTGTGATTTGTTCAGAGACTCTTTCGTAGTTTGCTCAATCAGTTTTTTTTTTTTTTTTCAGTTCCAACTTTTCTGAGCTTTTCCAACATACTATTCTTTATCATCAAACTTCCGACGATTAAGGTTGTTTACAGTTGCCCACAGTTTCTGCTACTTCATTCAGCTTTTTCAAAGTTAAATGTATTGATTCGTAGGCTGGGAGCTTTTCAAAATTTCAGAATTGAAGGTCGTAATTCTAGGAGATAATTGTTATATGTATACATATAACTATTGATGTAGAAATACTACGAGATTTGAAATACTGATTGCTGATTCTCGGTAATTGGTATGGCAATTATTGTTACAGGGTATAGATGTATACATGATGGGGTTTCACTGAATATAATGATTTTTCAGAAAGTTCAAATTCATTGAAGTTGCTGGTAAGTTTACTGCTAATGTGGTGGAATATAAACGGTTCCCCGGTAACGATGACGACATGCATAATTATATATCGAGGTTATAGTAAGGCTAATTCGAATGGAAGTTGAAGTTGATTTGCTGAAGCTATGACAAAATTGGCTAATTGGAAAAAGAGTTGAAATGTTATTTTCGGTAATAACAATGCCAAAGGAGCTAGAACAGACACGTGTTAATTGTTTACACAGGTTCCGAGTGTTTTCAGGTGCATAACTATATGCATCAATCTCTTCTTCCGTGGATGAAGTGCGGTTGGTTCATTCTATCGATTGAAGTGTTTTCAAGAATCACGAAAAGTTTGAACACGGATTGTAATTGTCAAGATACAAATGAGATTTAAGATGAAATCAAGTGGTAAACTTGAAGAATTGTTTAGTTTCATATGTTATAAACAATATTTTAATTCTTTTTAATTGTCCAATGTTATTAGTCCACAGTTACAGTCCAGTAATTCATATATAGTTTAATATATTATATTCGAATTAATTAATACGTGTCGTGACCCGTATACGTCTCAGACTCGATCACAACTCAAACTATATATATTATTGTAGAATTAACCTCAACCCTGTATAGCTAACTCCCGCATTACTACATATAGAGTGTCTATGGTTATTCCAAATAATATATATAGATGTGTCGATATGATATGTCAAAACCTTGTATATGTGTCCCGATATTTGAAGTGCGTAAAATAAATAACAGAAATTAAATGACGATAAATAAAATTGTGAGAATTAAAAGTGCGATAAATAAAATGCGATAAATAAATTGCGATAAATAAAAGATAATACGGAATTAACAGTTAGCTAGGAACAGTTAGCTAGGAACAGTTAGCGTTGATTCTTAACAAAATTTCTCATAGTTAAATTGTTTGTTTCTAACAAATTTTATTTTGTCCAATGTTTTCTTCATTATTCCACTTGTTGGATTCTGATAGATCAAAATCCAAATATGAAATTGAATGAAAATAGTTGTGATGAACGGATTCGTAGTTCTGTGGTTGTAAGTAGGATAGTAAATGACTGTTGAATCAGATTCGAAGAATGTACAGTGTAACTTATTAATGTGAAATCTAAATATTTCTAGGGTATTACCTACCCGTTAAAATATTTTCACCATTAACAGTTTGTACAAAAGAATTTTTAATTACAATCTTTATAAAAATATACTTACATATATATTCTCTTCAGATGTCATCATGGATTTAATGAGTCAATATGATATTAATCTCATTTGATTTATCATTAAATCTAGAATACATAATCTCTAAAACATTAGAGATTACATAATCGCCATGAAGAATGAAGGTAATTGATGTAGAACGTCATGTAGAACGATGATTATGTTCGAGATACAGAATGAGATGTCGAAGCTGGTGATTCGGATGTTGTCGTTGGTGGTACTAGTGCTGTTGATGCTGAGGCTGGTGATGTTACTGGTGTTGGTGATACTGCTGGTGCTTGCAAATTGTGTACCGTGCTCTCTAAAGTTAATACTCGAGCTCGGAGTTCACTAACTTCTTCTACTAACCCTGGTTGGTTATCAGTGTGAGGTAGAGGTCGGATATCTCATCTATTTCCGTTAATGGTAGCCTCAAGACGAAAAATTCTTGCAAAAAGGGTATAAACGGTGTTGCGAACGGGTTCGCCGGTGAGCGGGTCAAGTACTCCAAGGTTTAGGTGGTAGATTCGGTTCATGATATGGAGTACCTTCTTCCCTTCTCCATAGGGTGAGTATGTCGCGAACCCACCCCCATTTTCTCCAGTAATTACGGTAGTTGATTGGTTGGTGTGCTCCTATCACGCTGTCTTCGGAGTCAGAGGAACTTGGTCGATTCGTAGAGGCCATCTTACGCGATCTCGGAAAAGATTTTTGGTATGAAGAGTTTAGTGACAGCAATTGATAGTTGGATGGTATTCTCAATGCATAATATGCATAGATATATATAGTACCAGGTTCCCTTAAATTACGGAGAAATTTACGGAAGATATCAGGCAAAGTCTACCGTAATAGATACGCTAAGATATGAGTTTGTCTATACATTATCTATGCAATAAAGGCAGTAGGACGTGTCTAGACTTAGGAATGATAAGTAGGTAATTTTCGACACGGAATGATAAGCAAAACTTTTGACATGCAGACACGGTCGAAGTCCAGACTCACTAATGCATCTAAACAGCTATCAGTTAGACACACTAATGCAAGACCTGGTTCACTAAGACCACCGCTCTGATACCAACTGAAACAACCCGTACTAATCCATCTGGACGAAGTCATCAACATTTGATCCCAGAGCGATGATCGACTCTAAGTAATGTCCTTAAAATGAGCAAATGCACAGCGGAAGATTTCTTTCATACCTGAGAATAAACATGCTTTCAAGTGTCAACCAAAAGGTTGGTGAGTTCATAGGTTTAACTTAAAACAATAAAATTCATCATTTTGATAGACCACAAAATTTAAATCCTGCATGGTACAAATGGGCACGAATCCTATACCCACCTGTAATGTACATGCTATATCTTTTAAATACAGTACATCTTTCTCGTGTAAGAAACCATTTTCATAAATCATAGTAACCGTACACATATCTTGTGCATAAAAATAACATACACATAACCTGTGTATAAAATCATTCTCTCGATATATAACATTCACATCAACTGGTGGCAATTATCATGTCCACATAATTCAATGGTGGCAATTATCATGTCCACATAATTCAATAGTGGTAATTATCATGTCCACATAATTCAATAATAATCCGCAGAACTTCTGTCTGCATAATAATTCATTCGAGGAATGTTTTGCTTGTGTCTATCCCGTCAAACATTTATAAAAGCATTTCATGTATTCGTAGTTCAAAATGTATATCAAAAGTATTTAATAAAGCAGTTGTAAAAGTAGCGCATGTATTCTCAGTCCCAAAAATGTAAAGAGTAAAAGGGAATCAAATGAACTCACCATACTGTATTTTGTAGTAAAAATACATATGACGACATTGAACAAAAGTAGGGTTAGCCTCGGATTCATGAACCTATATCATTTATATATGTTAACACCTATAAATTGTAATCGAACGAATATATATATATATATATATATATTATTAGTGATATACTTGTTAAATTATATATTATATGTATTAATTATAGTTTTATGTAACTAATTGTTATTTGGTAAAATAATAATAATAGATAAAAGTTATATTATCTTATAATAATAATAGTAATAATAATTACTAATAAAAATAATTATAGCAATAGTAACCATGATAATAATAATATTATTAATGATAATCAAAATAATGATAATAATCATGTATATTTATAATTCATGATAATGATATTAGTAATGATAATAATAATAATGTTAATAATAATAATAAGTAAATAGAAATTCTACCTCAAAGAAATAGTCCTTAAAAAAAATGCCCAAGTCTGGGTTTGAACCCGCGATGTCTCGCTAACCCGATAATATCCTTAACCATTGAGCTACTAGCACAATCTTGGTTTAATCCCCATATTTATTTTATTTAACACATCTTTCCAGTCTTAACTATATTTTTAACATAAAAAAAATGTCGCCCCCAAGTCTCGAACCCTAGACCTCTCGTTCATCAATCCAACACCTTAACCATTCGTCTGGTTTTATTCTTCTGATATCTTCACAGCCTAAAATCTATATAAACCGTTTATAATTGTTCTCTTTTCTCCTTTAAGAACCAAAAACAATTAGCCTAGAATCTCCATAATCATAACAGCAACACAGTGAATTATTCATCATTACTATTTAAATGCATCACAATCGAAATTCTAAAATCATCATCATGTTATTTATTCTATCATCGTCCTACTCATCATCACTCTAATACGATATCACTTAAAATTATCATCATCGTGAACTTCATTCATCATCATCTATCATGTATTATTATCATGATTATCATCATAAACCTTTCATCCTATACGTCATTCATATTCATCATCATAATCATCAACATAACCCGATCCTCAAATCCATCATCCATAACCCTATCGTCACTCTAATTACATAATAATCTACTCATAACCTTACCCTCCCATCGTTAATATCATATCAATAATATGATCATAACCACCGTCCTCATTATATTACTACTCGTAACCCTTACTTGTGACAGCAACAACCAGAACGTAGCAGTATGCAACACCATCGACCCAATATTCAATAATATGAAGCATGGCCCTAACCTTTTTAACCCAAAAATAATATTAGGCAAGTCACTGCTCAAGAATTAACATAATCTCCAATCAATTCATATGGTTTGGTTGATAAAGGACCCAGCCATCTCTATCTGCTTTAGATGAGCTGGAAGTGGGGCAGTTCGTTTGTCATGGTTCGGCAAGAAAGAAAAAGCAAGGAGATCGACATCCACTTGATAACTTTATTTAAATCCCATCATTCTTTATTGTATTAGCATTCAATTATTTGATCCACTAGTGAAAAGTTGTGAGTGGTTATTATCTTATTTGGTAATCTATTGGCTAGAAAGGGAAGAAAAAGTAATGTGCCATTATAAAATCTAATGTCAATTGTTACCTGAATTGTATTTCAAACCGAAAATAGCTGCAGCAGTTCGTATGTTTGTGGTTTATTCACGGTTCGAAATAGAAAACATAAGTTAGCAGCGACTAGTAAAAAGGTGAGGTGGTGGTTGTGATTACGATTTGAAGTGGGTTTGTTTATGGGTCTTCTGCAGTATTTATGAACACGATGGGGATTATCAACATAAAAAAAAAATAACGTGATTGAGAATGGTTGTGGTTCAATTGTGTTGGAGGATAACTGGATGTTGTAGGTGATAGTCATTGTTAATGGTGACTCCAAAATAGAAACGTAATAATTTTCGAAGTGAGTTTTTGTGTTTTGGTTTCGTGGTTTAAGGGTTTTCAGATACAAGATATTAAAGAAAGATAGAAGGTGGTAGGTTTCAACAAGAATGAAGATAAAAGGTGAATGAAATCCCTTCGCAACTTGTATTCACCAAATTATATTTTGGAGGTGGTGTCGACAGATTTGTTCTTCCTCTTTCTTTTTTAAATTCAATAGTTTGAGTTAATTGAATATGATGTAGGAGCTGAACGATTTTTATCCCTAATATTGATCAATTCATCTGTTAAATATAGATTGATGATTGACGGAATTATTCGATTCATAGAGAAGAGTTAAAAAAATAAAAGTGGAAAATGACACTCAACAGATTTTGTCTTATTCTTTGATAATCGAATCAATTAGCATACAGAAACAAGAATAACACTGTAATGATCGTGATGCCAAACATATTTGGATCCTATATGTAATTTTATTTATAATTATTATTAATTTAAATAATTAGTAAATATAAATATATTAATAATAATAATATTATTAATATTTTAATAAAATTCTGATAATTATAACAATAGAATTAATAATAATAATATTATTATTAATCAAAATAATACTAATAATTATATTGGTAATAATAATATTAATAATAATAATAATAATAATAATAATAATAATAATAATAATAATAATAATAATAATAATATCAAATTAATTAATAATAATAATAATACAGATATGATAATATTAATAAATTTAATAATAACTAATAATAATGATGACAATGATAATAATAATCTTTTTAATGATAATAATATGAATAATAATATAAGTTATACATGTCAAATTATATATATATATATATATATATATATATATATATATATATATATATATATATATATATATATATATATTTATATCTCATATTAAAATTAATAATACAAATATTAATACTAGTATTAACTTTAGTAATAATAATGAAAGAAATATTGATATATCATTTAGATTCTAACTTGTAATTTCAAATAATATATTAACTTTATGTTTCATTACTTATGTAATATTCATTCTATAAAATAACATATTTGAATATTTGAATATTTATATATATTTTATATATATTACAACATACCTATTTTATTAATTGTGTATAAAATTCATATATATAATCTTATATTTATTTGATAATATCTTAATTATTTTGTATATTTCTCTACATATTTAATTCAGATGATTAATTGGTATAATATTAATTCAACTTAATATATACACTTATATTTATATTTACATATATATATTTATTTACTTACACATTTGTTCGTGAATTGTTGGGAAAGGTCGAAGGTCATTTGAATATATGAAACAGTTCAAACATTTTTGAGACTCAACATTACAAACTTTGCTTATCGTATCAAAAATATTAAATCGTATCGAGAGTTTGATTTAAAATTAGTCTAAATTTTCCGGGTCACTACACAGGTGGTCTGATCAGTTCCGGAAAATAGTAAGAAAGGTGTTCCGGTGGGTTCTCAGTGCTTGATGCTCATCACGGTTCTCATCCTTGATGCGTATAGCTTCAAGTGTACAACTCGTTAATGTGTTTGAATCATCTTAACCAAGTTTTGACCATCATAACACTAGTGTAAGTCTAAGATATGTAGCACAACTCACTTAAGAGTTGTAAGTAGTTTGATGAACCAAAGTTACATCAAGATCTTAGATCCGACACATACATGAGTTATAAAAGTAATATTAAGCTACAAACTTGAAAGTAAACTAAATAAACAAGATCTTAAGTTGTAGAACTTATATCTTAGTTAGATCTTAAAGATCCTAGACTAGAAAGTCTAGATCTAGTGTTCTTAAGTTAGATCCTAAGTTACAAAACTTGGATCTACACTTTAATGAAACCATAAGTTATGAAACTTAGATTTTCAACTTGTAACATGTATATAAGCTTATAAGCTCTTGTTTACAACAAATTTAGAAGACCATAAGCTATAGAAACTTAGATCCAACACAAGTGTATGAAGTTATAACTAGAAAGTTATACTTTCATGTTCTTGAACTTATAAAGTTAACTTTAGTTTCAAGAAATATGAGATCAAGTTTAACTAGTAATACTTGACCAAATTAAAAATATTACAACTTAAAGTACTTGCAAAAGAAAGAAATAAACTAAAGTTACAAGTATTATGTTCATGTTTGTTTCATACTTAAGAAGATTCAAGTCAAGCTTGGATCTTAAGAATTTAAGTCTACAAAACATGAACACAAGTATGATTATAAAGTTTATGAACTTTAAATCTTATAACATTTAAGTGTAGAACCATAAACTAGTAAGTTTAGATTCTTGTTCTTGGTTCTTCATCAAACAAAAGATGGAAGTAACCAAGATTATATGAAGATACAAGTTAGAAAACTTGATCTTTAACATAAACAAGAAACAAGTAATAAAACAAGTATGATGATGATGTACTAGAATTCGGTTTTTAAGAGAAAAAGAAGAAGAAAATAAAGTTTGTTTACTTATAAACTAGAGAGAAAAGCTTGGAGAAATGAAAGTGTAAGTAAGTGTGTGTGAAAAATGAAGTAAGATACTAGCAATAAGTAACAAGGAAAATTGAAATGGAATTCCCTCCTTATGCTTGAAGGCTCACGGTTTTGGGACACAAAAAGGGAAGGTCAAAACTTACTTTCAAGTGTTGGAGAATGGTGTAAGTTCAAAATGATAATAAAGTTAAATGCATGGGACCTTGGTGCTAGCTTGCTTGTGACAAGTCTCTTCATACTTAACTTAATTAATCTAGTTCTTAATCTTAATGGGTCATTAGCATGATGTTGGGCTCCTAATAGTCCATTAAGAAAAGTAGGGTGGGCTACCAAGTCCATTAATATGAGTCCATGTAAGTAAGTAACAATTAAATAAACAAAGCCCAAGTAATTAACTAGTAACATTAGTTAATTAAAAATGATTAATAATAATTAACCATGAACGTAAATAATATTCCAAATATTATTCGTGAAAAGTACGTGTGTCACAAAGACAAGTTGGGCATGTAAAGTCAAATACGGCAACGAGTAAATGTATAAAAATACATTTAATAAAGCGCAAGTATTAATAATAAATATTAATAAATAAAGTCATAAAATCCAGGGTCGTTACATTACCCACCTGTTAAAGAAAATTTTGTCCCGAAATTTTAAGCTGTGGTAGATGGAGGAGCTGGGAAAAGGTGAGGATACTTCTGCATCATTTGATCCTCTCGTTCCCAAGTAAACTCAGGTCCTCGTTTGGCATTCCATCGTACTCGGACGATCGAAATCTTTTTGTGTTTCAAAGTTTTGACCTCACGGTCCATAATTTTGACAGGTTCTTCCACGAAGTGGAGTTTGTCATCAATTGTAAGTTTCTCCAATGGTATGACATGTTCCGGTTCAGCAAGACACTTCTTCAAATTCGATACATGAAAGGTAGGATGAACGGAGCTCAATTGAGTTGGAAGATCTAAACGGTAAGCAACGGGTCCAACACGCTCCAAGATTTCAAAAGGACCAATGTATCGCGGGTTGAGCTTCCCCCGTTTTCCAAAACGAATCACACCTTTCCAAGGCGCGACCTTCAACATTACATGGTCACCCACGTTGAATTCAAAGTCTTTACGTTTAAGGTCTGCATAACTCTTTTGGCGATCACGGGCCGTCTTGAGTCTCGCTTAAATTTGCACAATCTTCTCAGTTGTTTCATGGACTATATCGGTTCCGATGATTTGAGTTTCGCCTACTTCGGCCTAACAAATAGGAGATCGGCATTTGCGGCCATACAACGCTTCAAAAGGTGCGGCATTAATACTCTAATGATAACTGTTGTTGTAAGAGAATTCGGCTAGCGGCAAATGCCTTTCCCAAGCCTTTCCAAAATCAATGACACAAGCACGCAACATGTCCTCCAAAGTCTGAATCATGCGTTCGCTTTAACCATTTGTCTGCGGGTGATACGCAGTGCTCATGTCGAGATGGGTCATCAAGGCTTCTTGCAAAGAACGCCAAAATCTGGAAGCAAAATGGGGATCGCGATCCGAGATGATCGATAAGGGCACACCATGATGAGATACAACCTCTTTTATGGATAGTTGAGCGAGTCTCTCCATCGTATTAGTTTCCTTCATGGCTAAGAAGTGTGCAGATTTAGTGAGACGGTCAACAATAACCCAGATGGTATCGTATCCGCCCACCGTCTTTGGTAACTTCGTAATGAAATCCATTGTTATCCTTTCCCACTTCCATTGCGGGATTTCTGGTTATTGAAGTAACCCAGAAGGCCTCTGATGTTCGGCCTTAACTTTCGAGCAAGTCAAACACTTCCCAACATAAGTTGCAACATCCTTCTTAAGATTAGGCCACCAGTACTGTTCTTTGAGATTCGAATGAATGGTGATGTTCAGATCCCGAACAAGAAAAGGTGCCATCCTCTCCTTTCGGCTCAAAGCGTCGGCTACAACATTGGCCTTGTCAGAGTGATAATGAAGTTCACAATCATAGTCGTTCAGCGTCTCAATCCATCGACACTGTCTCATATTTAGTTGCTTCTGATCAAAGATGTGTTGGAGGCTTTTATGATAGGTAAAAATAGTGCTCTTTATTCCATAAAGATAGTGTCTCCATAATTTGAGCGCAAAAACAATGGCTCCAAGCTCGAGATTGTGCATAGTGTAATTTCACTCGTGAATCTTCAGTTGTCGGGAGGCGTAACTGATAACCTTTGTGCGTTGCATCAGTACACAACCAAAACCACTTTTCGAGGCATCACAATAAACGACGAAATCGTCACTGCCTTCAGGAAGTGATAAGATAGGTGCGGTGGTTAACTTCTTTTTCAAGGTTTGAAATGCTGATTCCTGTTCGGGTTCCCAAATGAACTTCTTCCCTTTGTGAGTCAGCGCGGTCAAAGGACGCGCAATCAGAGAAAAACCTTCAATAAATCTTCAGTAGTAACCGGCGAGGCCTAAAAATTGGCGAATATGAGTTGGAGTAGTGGGGGTTTCTCACTTGCTGATAGCTTCGATCTTTGCGGGATCAACTTTGATACCTTGATCACTCATAATGTGACCCAAAAATTGGACTTCCTTCAACCAAAACTCACACTTGGAGAATTTTGCATAAAGTTGCTCTTGTCTCAAGAGTTCCAACACTAGACGATGATGTTGTTCATGTTCTTCTTCGCTTTTGGAGTAGATGAGGATATCATCTATGAAGACGATAACTAACTTATCCAGGTATGGCTTACAGACACAATTCATGAGATCCATAAATACAGCAGGTGCATTGGTTAAACCGAATGGCATCACAAGAAACTCATAATGACCATAACGAGTTCTGAATGCAGTCTTCATCACATCGCTCTCTTTCACCCTCAACTGGGGATAACCGGATCGCAAATCGATCTTAGAGTAAAGGCTCGATCCTTGTAGTTGATCAAAAAGATCGTCAATTCGGGGAAGAGGATACGGATTCTTGATCGTCAATTTGTTGAGTTCACGGTAGTCGATACACATGTGGAATGATCCGTCCTTCTTCTTCACAAATAAAACAGGTGCGCCCCAAGGCGAGAAACTTGGTTGGATAAATCTACGGTCTAGCAGTTCTTGTAATTGGCTCTGCAACTCTTGCATTTTAGAAGGTGCGAGTCGATAAGGTGCGCGAGCAACAGGTGCAGTCCCTGGCACTAAATTGATCTGAAACTCCACTGCTCTCGGTGGTGGTAATCTAGGCAATTCTTCTGGAAAGACATCGGAAAATTCGTTCACAATTCGTACATCATCCATGCTCTTCACCTCAGTTTCTAACGTTTTCACATGTGCTAGAATAGCAAGACGTCCTTTCTTCATGATCTTTTGTGCTTTCATGCAACTAATGAGATTCAATATCGAGCTACATCTGTCTCCGTAAATAATCAGTGGCTCACCATCTCCGTGTGGTATACGAAGAGCTTTATTTCCACAGATAATGTCAGCCCTTATCTTGGTCAACCAGTCCATACCGACAATAACATCAAAGCTTCCCAACTTAATGGGTATCAAGTCAATCTCGAAATCCACACCAGCTATGTTGATAATAGCTCCTCAGCTAATTTAGTCAACTTTCTCAAGTTTTCCATTGGCTACCTCTACAAGCATACTCTCCTTTAAAGGAACTAACGACGAATTTATCTTAGAGCAAAAGTGTCTACATACATAACTTCTATCGGCACCAGTATCAAATAGAACAGAAGCTAATAGATTGTTGATAGTGAATATACATGTAACTAAGTCGGGGTTCTCACGGGCATCCCTTGCGTTTACGTTAAAAGCTCTGCCACGCGGTGGTCCGCCGTCCTTTCGCTTGTTGGGACACTCATTTTTGAAGTGGCCCGGTTGTCCACACTCATAACACTTTCTCGGTCCAGTAGGATTTGTCTTCACATTCAGGGTGGTGATCTTGCAGTCCTTGCCAATATGCCCAGTCCTTTTACATTTTTCACAGACCACGTTGCAGTACCCGGTTTGATGCTTGTAGCATCTCTTGCACTGCGGCAGACTACCCTTGTAGTTAGAGTTCGAGCTAGTGTTCGGGTTGGGGTTCCTCCCATCATTGTGCCTCTTAGCGGGGGTTTGATCATAGGCACTCCCCTTGTTGTTGTTCCAATTACGCTTCTCACTGCTAACCCTCGATTCGGATTTTGCCTTTTCCGGTTCATCGCTGATAATTTAGTTTATTAAGGTGTGCGCCATGCGAATTGCTTCCGGGACATTAGGTGGCTTAGAAGAGGTGATTTTTCCCTTAATGGTCTTAGGAAGTCCCCACAAGTACATTTCCATCCACTTAAACTCCGGGGTAACCATCGTGGGACACATCAGAGCTAATTCCAGATACCTACGGTTGTAACCATCAAGATCGTTTCCCACAACCTTCAACTGCCAAAACTCGGCCTCCATTTTCTGTATCTCTGTCCTGGAGAAATACTCCTCAATCATGGCCCCTTTAAATTCTTCCCACAGATTGGCATAAGCCTCGTCAATACCCTTGTCCTGAGCAAGTGTGTTCCACCATGTTAGTGCGCCGTCCGACAGCGTACATGAGGCGTACTTTGTTTTGTTCATCTCTGAGCAATTGCTTACACGTAACACAGATTCTAATTTCTCAAACCACCTAGTGAGACCAACTGGCCCCTCAGTACCACTAAAGTTGTGGGGCTTGCAACTTTGGAATTCCTTATAAGTACACCCATTACGAATGGGCTGGTTAACTGGTGGGGCTTGGGGGTTCATTTTCGCTAGAGCTGTGGCTACTCGTTCAGTGATCATTTCTTCGATCTGTGCTGCTGTGGGCGTTGATCTTCTGTTGGCCATTGATGTTCTAAACAAAAATTTTGACTCAAGTCAAAATCCAGTATTCAATAAATAATTATACGGTATATGGTAACCAACATGGGATCAACACAGCACATGTTAATTAAGTAATGTAACTAGGTACAAATACCACAGAATCATCATACAGTAACGTAAATGGAACATCGTACAAAAATTAAACAACCCAAAGTTCCATTCGTTAATAAAAAGTTGCATACATTCGCATAAGATTCGTATAATACATGAGTGAAACATGAAACTACAAATGGGATTACATAAAGAAACCTAATACAAAATCCCTATGGTGACGGTGGGTAAAGGATGTCCATCATGTGGGACACCTGGTCCTCGAGCTCAGTTACTCGAGCACGGAGGGTATACACCTCCCTCGTCAGTTCCTCGACAGAGGGAGAGGCTGGTGGAGCAGGCGGTGCTGATGGTGCAGGTGGTACCGGTGGTGCAGATGATGCTGGTGAAGCTGGTGGTGCAGATGGTCCAGCACCAGAAGTAGATGCTGCATAATGGGGAGCCTTATGTATGAATGGATCAGCAGGATACGGCACAAGCCGCTTATGAATGGTAACTCTAACCTTCAGTCCATGTGCGTTAACGAACGATCTACCTCCGTTAACCCTCGGAATAACAGTACCATCAAAACGATGCCGCTTCTTCGGCGGGCTAGAGGGTGGCTGTACGGGTGGCTGTACGGGTGCCTCCTCAGGGTCCTCGTCGAAATCATCGTCGCTAGAGTCGTCGGATGATGAGTCGTCAGATGATGAGTCGTCGGAATCATTGGAAGGTGGATGTGCTCGGCCGGTTGTCATCAGTCGGTATCGGCCGGGTGGAATCGGCACAACACGTCCATCAGGAAGGTGTCTAGCCCAATGATTATGCTCATTACAGAATGGAACGTCCCCATATTACCCAGGAATCACAGCACCACCGGAATGGTGTTGTAGCTCCGAGGGTCCTGGGATGAGTGGAGCTGGAATCTCCGGTGGATCCTCATGTCCATCTGAGATGATCACTGGGTCGGGTGTGTGGCTACTGGCTCCAGAGGACGAAGCGCCAAGGTCGCTGGAGGGTAAAGAGGACGGGATCTGTGAATCGGCAACAATGGCAGGTGATGTGGCAGATGAGTCTGAGTCGCTCTCCAAAATGATAACAGGCGGGATATTCGACATCTGAACAAGGAAAAATAACTTTTTCCATGTCAGTAAGTCATAAAGCAAGCACGTATTAGGCAAAGTAACTACGACAGTCTAGATTATCTGTAGCAGTAAATAGCATGGCAATAATGATAAGTATCATGCAATCGAAAGCAGATAATAGTACGTAGTAGTGAAATCATGTAGCAGCATATGTCATATAGCAGTAAAAGTGAGCAGCAGCATGCAGCAAGTTCCGCAGAAACAAGTAAACTAGCAAGTTGTAGATTAGTCCTATTAGTGAATCCTATTCGGTCCGGTCTAGACTCACTAATGCAACCTAATTCCCTACAACCAATGCTCTGATACCAAATGTGATGCCCTGTACAAAACCATCATGTACGGATCATCAACAACAGGATCATTAGAAGGTCAAACACTATATGATGTTTTAAAATAAGTTTGCATTCATAAGAAAAGGTGACATCATAACCAACGTCAAGTGTTTAACATACGATAATGTGCCTCTACGAATAGAAGGCGATAATAATAGTACGTGACCTATAGGTCGTTACAAATTCATTGTTCAAAAGTAATAAATTTTGTGAATGCAAGATAAACGCTTCATGTAAAGACATCTCTAACACAAGCAGCGGGTGTCTACAGTAAGACTACAACAGCGGAAGCAACCAAACTCTAAGCACCTGAGAAAACATGCTTAAAAACATCAACATGAATGTTGGTGAGATATAGTTTAAGTATAACAGTAATGTAAGGTAGGCCACGAGATTTCAGTGTTTCAAAACAGTATGAAAAGTATATGTATAACCGTGGGCACTTGGTAACTAACTTAACATCAATAACACCCCCTAAAAGTACACTTGGCGAGTGCGTAAGTTTATGAAGTATTAAATACCCGTTAAATTCTAGCGCTACTAGCCCGAGTGGGGATGTCAAACCCTATAGATCCATATCTAAGATTCGCGTTCACCGGTTCAAAGACCAATGACTAAACGTTACCGAGCTAAGGGGAAAGTTTATGCTGTTGTATAATCCGCACATATATAAAGTTTAAGAACTCATGCCTAGTATGTAAAACGTAAAATGCGCAAGTATTCTCAGTGCCAAAATAGTTAAAGTAAAAAGGGATGCTATAACTCACAGTGGAAAGTAGTAAAAGTCGATACGCGGGAATAGTAAGCAAGTGGTTGGTCCAAAAGGTCCTCAACCTAAGTCAAAAGTTACTAAGTCAGTAAATCGTTCCCAAAGGTTTAAAAGTATGTAAATTAGGTCTTAAGTATCATCATCATTCATCATTTATCAAAAAGGGTAAAGTAAGTTTCAATCAAGAATAGAGTTTGAAATAAAGGCTGACTTCGTTCAGTCGTCACGACCTCTACACAAACTGAAATGAGGTGAGACCATTGGCCATGACTCCGTATATGAGTCCCCTAGAGGTTGACCAATTTATAGAACCAAACGCGTCTTTGTTTGACCGTGGTGACGGTTTAAGTGAGAGTAGGTCAGAAATTTTCAGCACAACGTTAATAGGGTGTAGTGACTTTCGGGAGGCCATAGATCCTAAACCGTAACTCGGATTAAGATGAGGTCTAAACGGAAAATCATATAATCAAACCGAACTAACTGAAAATAAGCTTTCCAGTAGCCTAGGTGGTCTTATTAGTTCCGGAAAACAGTAAGAAAGGTGTTCCGGTGGGTTCTCGGTGCTTGATGCTCATCACGGTTCTCATCCTTGATGCGTATAGCTTCAAGTGTACAACTCATTGATGTGTTTGAATTATCTTAACCAAGTTTTGACCATCATAACACTAGTGTAAGTCTAAGATATGCAGCACAACTCACTTAAGAGTTGTAAGTAGTTTCATGAACCAAAGTTACATCAAGATCTTAGATCCGACACATACATGAGTTATAAAAGTAATATTAAGCTACAAACTTGAAAGTAAACTAAATAAACAAGATCTTAAGTTGAAGAACTTAGATCTTAGTTAGATATTAAAGATCCTAGACTAGAAAGTCTAGATCTAGTGTTCTTAAGTTAGATCCTAAGTTACAAAACTTGGATCTACACTTTAATGAAACCATAAGTTATGAAACTTAGATTTTCAACTTGTAACATATATATAAGCTTATAAGCTCTTGTTTACAACAAATTTAGAAGACCATAAGCTATAGAAACTTAGATCCAACACAAGTGTATGAAGTTATAACTAGAAAGTTATACTTCCATGTTCTTGAACTTATAAAGTTAACTTTAGTTTCAAGAAATATGAGATCAAGTTTAACTAGTAATACCAAATTAACAATATTACAACTTAAAGAACTTGCAAAAGAAAGAAATAAACTAAAGTTACAAGTATTATGTTCATGTTTGTTTCATACTTAAGAAGATTCAAGTCAAGCTTGGATCTTAAGAATTTAAGTCTACAAAACATGAACACAAGTATGATTATAAAGTTTATGAACTTTAAATCTTATAACATTTAAGTGTAGAACCATAAACTAGTAAGTTTAGATTCTTGTTCTTGGTTCTTCATCAAACAAAAGATGGAAGTAACCAAGATTACATGAAGATACAAGTTAGAAAACTTGATCTTTAACATAAACAAGAAACAAGTAATAAAACAAGTATGATGATGATGTACTAGAATTCGGTTTTTAAGAGAAAAAGAAGAAGAAAATAAAGTTTGTTTACTTACAAACTAGAGAGAAAAGCTTGGAGAAATGAAAGTGTAAGTAAGTGTGTGTGAAAAATGAAGTAAAATACTAGCAATAAGTAACAAGGAAAATTGAAATGGAATTCCTTCCTCATGCTTGAAGGCTCACGGTTTTGGGACACAAAAAGGGAAGGTCAAAACTTACTTTCAAGTGTTAGAGAATGGTGTAAGCTCAAAATGGTAATAAAGTTAAATGCATGGGAGCTTGGTGCTAGCATGCTTGTGACAAGTCTCTTCATACTTAACTTAATTAATCTAGTTCTTAATCTTAATGAGTCATTAGCATGATGTTGGGCTCCTAATAGTCCATTAAGAAAAGTAGGATGGGCTTCCAAGTTCATTAACATGAGTCCATGTAAGTAAGTAACAATTAAATAAACAAAGCCCAAGTAATTAACTAGTAACATTAGTTAATTAAAAATGATTAATAATAATTAACCATGAACGTAAATAATATTCCAAATATTATTCTTGAAAAGTACGTGTGTCACAAAGACAAGTCGGGCATGTAAAGTCAAATACGGCAACGAGTAAATGTATAAAAATACATTTAATAAAGCGCAAGTATTAATAATAAATATTAATAAATAAAGTTGGAAAATCCAGGGTCGTTACACAACCCCTGTACCTGCTTAAATTTCGGGACGAAATTTCCGTAACGGAAAGGTACTGTCACGACCCTACTTTTTTCGTTACCTTTTACCGTTTATTATTTAACGTCCGTTAATTGTTATTCATGCCACATAATTTCTATGACCTATATTATTATTTTAGTAATAATACATTAATTATTATGTGTTATGTGAATATTGGTATTCATATTTTAAAATGTACGTTTATACGAATCGTGGATTTCTATCCGGCGAACATTTTCGATTTTCAAACCAACGGTCAATTTTTTAGGTTCTTTTAAATCCAAATTTTTTAAATATGATATTTTAATGTCATATGATTATATATAGTGTTTATATATTTTATTCTTCGCGTATTTATTATCTCTCCGAAGAATTAATCGCATAACGTTGTTTTCGCGTTTCGGGTTTCAATCGAGTGTTCGGGCCACAAGTAATTTATCAAACAACAAAATTGGGCCATGGGGCCTACCCCATACCCACCCATTTGGCCGAACCAAATGGGGAGGGGTATACCCCTTCTCATTTTTCCATTTTGCATTTTATGTTTCATTTTATCACTTCACTACTAAACCTGGCATTTTATTTTGCTCTCTCCTCTTCCCCCCTCTCTTCTTGGCCATCGCCCAACCTTACACCATCATCATCATCTTCAATCAATTATAGCTTGGATCAAAGGGCTTTTCACATATTCGGATTCTACACAACGATCTCTACGCGTTCATACTCTTTGATTCTTGATTAGGGTATAAACCCTAACCCTAAATATTTGATTTTTTTATAATTTTTCTATTTTTATATGTTATTATGATTGTATAGTACTTGTATATTGATGGATTGTTTATTGTATGCGTAGAATCACTCGTTAATTCATGATTTCGGTTTGATTGATTTTGGACAGCGGAGTATTTGATCATTTTTGTAAAATTAACTGATGTTTTTGTAAAATTAAAGTGTTTAGATGTGTTCCTCTCATCAAGACATTGTTTTTAGACTCCGAATTCATGTTATTTCGATTCCCGGAGCTTAAGATGAACTTTCATGTTCGGGTCATCGAAATCCGAGCCACGGATCACCCGTTATGACTAGAACATGTTTTTAAACGGATTAAAGCTCCAAGTTGAATGGTGGCTGTTGGTCATGACTTGGTGGCTGTTCTTGGGGTGTTCTTGAGTGTACTAATGTGTCGGGTGCTTTGGTTAGGCGAAGATATATATAAGACTCGCCGAAAACCGATACCCGGGACTCAAGTTATGACCCGATGAACTTTTAATTAAAACTTATGGTTATAAAATGGAACTTGTGATATAAATAATGATTTTCATTATTAATAAATTACTTATGATATAAAAAGTAATTAATTTAATTTAAGACTTATGATATATATATTTATTATATCATTTATTAATTACATTATGATTTAATTAAACATTTAATTAAACTTATGATTAATAATACTTTTATTATTAATGAAAAATACTTATGATAAGTATTAAACTTATGTTATGAGATTATTATAATAAGGCTTATAATAAGGATTAATTAATTATTTAATTATTATTAGGCTTAGTTATTATTTAATTATAATTTAATTATTAAATACTTATGGTTAAATAATTATAATTAAGTACTTATGATATAATTAATAATTCATTATTAATTAATAATACTTATGATATGATTAAAAATTTATTATTAATTAATAATACTTATGTTATGACTAATATTTAATTAATTAATTAAATACTTATGCTGTAGTGACCCGAACTTTTCCATGTTTATATATATTAATTGAGATTGATGTTTACATGATTAAATGTTTCCAACATGTTAAGCAATCAAACTTGTTAAGACTTGATTAATTGAAATAGGTTTCATATAGACAATTGACCACCCAAGTTGACCGGTGATTCACGAACGTTAAAACTTGTAAAAAAAACTATATGATGACATATATATGGTTATATATATAGTTAACATGATATTATGATAAGTAAACATATCATTAATTATATTAACAATGAACTACATATGTAAAAACAAGACTACTAACTTAATGATTTTGAAACGAGACATATATGTAACGTTTATCGTTGTAACGACATTTAATGTATATATATCATATTAAGAGATATTCGTACATCATAATATCATGATAATATAATAATTTAAAATCTCTTTTGATATTATAAACATTGGGTTAACAACATTTAACAAGATCGTTAACCTAAAGGTTTCAAAACAACACTTACATGTAACGACTAACGATGACTTAACGACTCAGTTAAAATGTATATACATGTAGTGTTTTAATATGTATTTATACACTTTTGAAAGACTTCAATACACTTATCAAAATACTTCTACTTAACAAAAATGCTTACAATTACATTCTCGTTCAGTTTCATCAACAATTCTACTCGTATGCACCCGTATTCGTACTCGTACAATACACAGCTTTTAGATGTATGTACTATTGGTATATACACTCCAATGATCAGCTCTTAGCAGCCCATGTGAGTCACCTAACACATGTGGGAACCATCATTTGGCAACTAGCATGAAATATCTCATAAGATTACAAAAATATGAGTAATCATTCATGACTTATTTACATGAAAACAAAATTACATATCCTTTATATCTAATCCATACACCAACGACCAAAAACACCTACAAACACTTTCATTCTTCAATTTTCTTCATCTAATTGAACTCTCTCAAGTTCTATCTTCAAGTTCTAAGTGTTCTTCATAAATTCCAAAAGTTCTAGTTTCATAAAATCAAGAATACTTTCAAGTTTGCTAGCTCACTTCCAATCTTGTAAGGTGATCATCCAACCTCAAGAAATCTTTGTTTCTTACAGTAGGTTATCATTCTAATACAAGGTAATAATCATATTCAAACTTTGGTTCAATTTCTATAACTATAACAATCTTATTTCAAGTGATGATCTTACTTGAACTTGTTTTCGTGTCATGATTTTGCTTCAAGAACTTTGAGCCATCCAAGGATCCATTGAAGCTAGATCCATTTTTCTCTTTTCCAGTAGGTTCATCCAAGGAACTTAAGGTAGTAATGATGTTCATAACATCATTCGATTCATACATATAAAGCTATCTTATTCGAAGGTTTAAACTTGTAATCACTAGAACATAGTTTAGTTAATTCTAAACTTGTTCGCAAACAAAAGTTAATCCTTCTAACTTGACTTTTAAAATCAACTAAACACATGTTCTATATCTATATGATATGCTAACTTAATGATTTAAAACCTGGAAACACGAAAAACACCGTAAAACCGGATTTACGCCGTCGTAGTAACACCGCGGGCTGTTTTGGGTTAGTTAATTAAAAACTATGATAAACTTTGATTTAAAAGTTGTTATTCTGAGAAAATGATTTTTATTATGAACATGAAACTATATCCAAAAATTATGGTTAAACTCAAAGTGGAAGTATGGTTTCTAAAATGGTCATCTAGACGTCGTTCTTTCGACTGAAATGACTACCTTTACAAAAACGACTTGTAACTTATTTTTCCGACTAGAAACCTATACTTTTTTTGTTTAGATTCATAAAATAGAGTTCAATATGAAACCATAGCAATTTGATTCACTCAAAACGGATTTAAAATGAAGAAGTTATGGGTAAAACAAGATTGGATAATTTTTCTCATTTTAGCTACGTGAAAATTGGTAACAAATCTATTCCAACCATAACTTAATCAACTTGTATTATATATTATGTAATCTTGAGATACCATAGACACGTATACAATGTTTCGACCTATCATGTCGACACATCTATATATATTTCGGAACAACCATAGACACTCTATATGTGAATGTTGGAGTTAGCTATACAGGGTTGAGGTTGATTCCAAAATATATATAGTTTGAGTTGTGATCAATACTGAGATACGTATACACTGGGTCGTGGATTGATTCAAGATAATATTTATCGATTTATTTCTGTACATCTAACTGTGGACAACTAGTTGTAGGTTACTAACGAGGACAGCTGACTTAATAAACTTAAAACATCAAAATATATTAAAAGTGTTGTAAATATATTTTGAACATACTTTGATATATATGTATATATTGTTATAGGTTCGTGAATCAACCAGTGGCCAAGTCTTACTTCCCGACGAAGTAAAAATCTGTGAAATTGAGTTATAGTCCCACTTTTAAAATCTAATATTTTTGGGATGAGAATACATGCAGGTTTTATAAATGATTTACAAAATAGACACAAGTACGTGAAACTACATTCTATGGTTGAATTATCGAAATCGAATATGCCCCTTTTTATTAAGTCTGGTAATCTAAGAATTAGGGAACAGACACCCTAATTGACGCGAATCCTAAAGATAGATCTATTGGGCCTAACAAACCCCATCCAAAGTACCGGATGCTTTAGTACTTCGAAATTTATATCATATCCGAAGGGTGTCCCGGAATGATGGGGATATTCTTATATATGCATCTTGTTATTGTCGGTTACCAGGTGTTCACCATATGAATGATTTTTATCTCTATGTATGGGATGTGTATTGAAATATGAAATCTTGTGGTCTATTGTTACGATTTGATATATATAGGTTAAACCTATAACTCACCAACATTTTTGTTGACGTTTTAAGCATGTTTATTCTCAGGTGATTATTAAGAGCTTCCGCTGTCGCATACTTAAATAAGGACAAGATTTGGAGTCCATGCTTGTATGATATTGTGTAAAAACTGCATTCAAGAAACTTATTTTGTTGTAACATATTTGTATTGTAAACCATTATGTAATGGTCGTGTGTAAACAGGATATTTTAGATTATCATTATTTGATAATCTACGTAAAGCTTTTTAAACCTTTATTGATGAAATAAAGGTTATGGTTTGTTTAAAAATGAATGCAGTCTTTGAAAAACGTCTCATATAGAGGTCAAAACCTCGCAACGAAATCAATTAATATGGAACGTTTTTAATCAATAAGAACGGGACATTTCAGTTGGTATCAGAGCGTTGGTCTTAGAGAACCAGAAAATTTGCATTAGTGTGTCTTATCGAGTTTGTTAGGATGCATTAGTGAGTCTGGACTTCGACCGTGTTTTCTTTAAAAATGATTGCTTAACATTTTTGTTGGAAACTATATATTTTTAACATATGAATATTATGTGATATATTAATCTCTTAACGTGTTTGATATTATGTGATAGATGTCTACCTCTAGAACAAGTCCCATTGACTCACCTAATAATAATGAAGAGTCAAATGTAAATTGGAATGATTTGTGGACTGATTCACAAGTTCCCGAAGAGGAACCGGAAGAAGAGTCGGAACCGGAAGAAGAATCGGAACCGGAAGAAGAATCGGAACCGGATGAAGAAATAGAACCGGTGGGGGAAATAATAAAACGGTTAAGTAAAAGAAAATCCTCAACCAACCGACCAAAGTTAATTATGGTCAATGGTGTTTCCGCCAAGGAAGCAAAATATTGGGAGGATTACCAATTCTCCGATGAATCGGATTTCGACGAGAATTCCGATGATGTTATAGAAATTACCCCAACTGAATTTAAAAAGGCAAAAGAAAATAATAAGGGAAAGGGCATAAAAATAGAGAAATCTAATTCCAACCCCGATGAACTTTATATGTATCGTCAACCCCCGAAGTCCTTAAGTTGTAACAATGACCCGGGAACCTCTAAACCACCAGGTTTTTCTAAACCAATGTGGACAACGACGGCTCGTATTAGGGGAACATCATATATCCCTAGAAACTTGGCAAAACGAACCAAAACCGAAGAAGAAGAAACGAGCGAGTCGGAATAAGATAGTTGTATTCGTGTGGTGTAATATATGGAATATAGTGTTCTTATGCTTTATGATATATGTAAAAATTGCTTGTATTAATAAGTATTTTTTTTATGAATCTAACTCTTGTCTATTTTACAGTTTAAAAACACAAAATGGATAGACAACCCAATATTTTAAGAGACCTACCCGGAGACATGATTGATGAAATCTTGTCTAGAGTCGGCCAGAATTCTTCGGCACAACTATTTAAGGCGAGATCAGTTTGTAAGACATTCGAAGAACGTTCCAAGAATGTCTTGGTTTATAAGAGACTTTCGTTTGAAAGATGGGGGATATCACATTGGGAAACCCATAAGTTACGATGTGTTTACTTTGACGCATATATTGCGGGGAACCCAAATGCTATTTTACGCAACGGGTTAAGAAATTATTTTGACTCAATATATCCGAATATTGGACTTCGTGATTTAGAAAAAGCGGCTAACATGCAACATAAAGAAGCATGTTATGCTTACGGATTAGTAATGTTCGCTTCTCACCAAAGTGAGAACAAGAACATCGGGCTACAACTATTAAACAAAACGTTTCCACAAGTGACGGAGGCGGTAATTGGGGTAAGAAATGAGGTTTTTAGATTATTACGGGACTGTTGGACATTACGTAACCCTCGTCCCTTTGATGACGTTACAACACGCTGTCTTATCAACGGCCATAACGGTTATGTTGCACAAGACCAAGGATGGGAAGTAGTCCTAGTAAAACCAGAATGCATGACTTGTTTCTGGACGTATGAATTACGTGTCTTTATTGCCTTTGCCGAACGACTTGTGTACTAGCTAGAATTGTCTTCACAACTATCTTGTATCAAAGTTATTGTGTGCTATATTTCATGCTTTATGTAAAATAAGCGGTATTGTAAGTTTGTAAAATATTGTATAAAAGTTTGAACGCGAAATATTATTACAATCAGTTTTTCATATAGAATTGTAGTAGTTGAATTGTATATTAGCTACTAAGTATGAACTTAACGGGTAGGTACTACCCGAATTTAAACTTATAAAACGCTAATATGAAGAAAAAGCTTTTATAAATGAGTTCATATTATGCTACGAAATACTATTAACTACTCTTAATATTCTGTATGATTAACTTGTTCCATTTAACTATTTTGAAGGAAATGGCACCGACTACTCGACACACCGTGAATATGAATGAAGAGGAATTCCGTACTTTTCTAGCTTCAAACATAGCCGCAGTACAGGCTGCGCTACATACCAACAATAACCTTGGATCTAGCAGTACAGGAAATCGTGTAGGATGCACCTACAAAGAATTCACTGCCTGCAAACCTTTGGAATTTGATGGAACCGAAGGACCGATCGGATTGAAACGGTGGACCGAGAAGGTTGAATCGGTGTTTGCCATAAGTAAGTGTACTGAAGAGGACAAAGTGAAGTACGCTACGCATACCTTCACAGGTTCTGCGTTAACATGGTGGAATACCTATCTAGAGCAAGTGGGACAAGATGATGCGTACGCACTACCGTGGTCAGCATTCAAGCACTTGATGAACGAGAAGTACCGTCCCAGAACCGAGGTCAATAAGCTCAAGACAGAACTTAGAGGGTTACGAACCCAAGGATTTGATATTACCACGTACGAAAGACGATTCACAGAATTGTGCCTATTGTGTCCGGGAGCATTCGAAGATGAGGAAGAGAAGATCGACGCGTTTGTGAAAGGATTACCGGAAAGAATCCAAGAAGATATAAGTTCACACGAGCCCGCCTCCATACAACAGGCATGTCGAATGGCTCACAAACTAGTGAACCAGATTGAAGAAAGAATTAAAGAACAGACTGCTGAAGAGGCCAATGTGAAGCAAGTCAAAAGAAAGTGGGAGGAAAACGGTGATAAGAATCACCAATACAACAACAACAGCAATTACAACAATAATCGCAACAATTATCCCAACAATCGCAACATCAATCGCAACTACAACAAACGGCCCAACAACAACAACAACAACAACAACAACAACAGCAACTACAACAATCATCCCAACAACAATAATAACCGCAACAACAACAACAATCAGAAGCAACTATGCCAAAGGTGTGAAAAGAATCACTCGGGGTTCTGCACCAAATTTTGCAACAAGTGTAAACGAAATGGTCATAGCGCGGCGAAGTGTGAGGTCTACGGACCAGGGGTTAATAGAACAAAAGGAACAAATGGTGTCGGAACGAGTAATGGCGGAGCAAGTAGTGTCGGAGCAAGTTATGCCAATGTAGTTTGTTATAAATGTGGAAAACCAGGCCACATTATTAGAAATTGCCCGAACCAGGAGAACACGAATGGACAAGGCCGTGGAAGAGTTTTCAATATTAATGCGGTAGAGGCACAGGAAGACCCGGAGCTTGTTACGGGTACGTTTCTTATTGACAATAAATCTGCTTACGTTTTATTTGATTCGGGTGCGGATAGAAGCTATATGAGTAGAGATTTTTGTGCTAAATTAAGTTGTCCATTGACGCCTTTGGATAGTAAATTTTTACTCGAATTAGCAAATGGTAAATTAATTTCAGCAGATAATATATGTCGGAATCGAGAAATTAAACTGGTTAGCGAAACATTTAAGATTGATTTGATACCAGTAGAGTTAGGGAGTTTTGATGTGATAATCGGTATGGACTGGTTGAAAGAAGTGAAAGCGGAGATCGTTTGTTACAAAAATGCAATTCGCATTATACGAGAAAAAGGAAAACCCTTAATGGTGTACGGAGAAAAGGGCAACACGAAGCTACATCTTATTAGTAATTTGAAGGCACAAAAACTAATAAGAAAAGGTTGCTATGCTGTTCTAGCACACGTCGAGAAAGTACAAACTGAAGAAAAGAGCATCAATGATGTTCCCATTGCAAAAGAATTTCCCGATGTATTTCCGAAAGAATTACCGGGATTACCCCCACATCGATCCGTTGAATTTCAAATAGATCTTGTACCAGGAGCTGCACCAATAGCTCGTGCTCCTTACAGACTCGCACCCAGCGAGATGAAAGAACTGCAAAGCCAATTACAAGAACTTTTAGAGCGTGGTTTCATTCGACCAAGCACATCACCGTGGGGAGCTCCTGTTTTGTTTGTCAAGAAGAAAGATGGTACATTCAGGTTGTGTATCGACTACCGAGAGTTGAACAAACTTACCATCAAGAACCGCTACCCACTACCGAGAATCGACGACTTATTTGATCAACTACAAGGCTCGTCTGTTTATTCAAAGATTGACTTACGTTCCGGGTATCATCAAATGCGGGTGAAAGAAGATGATATTCCAAAGACTGCTTTCAGAACACGTTACGGTCATTACGAGTTTATGGTCATGCCGTTTGGTTTAACTAATGCACCAGCTGTGTTCATGGACCTTATGAACCGAGTGTGTGGACCATACCTTGACAAGTTTGTCATTGTTTTCATTGATGACATACTTATTTACTCAAAGAATGACCAAGAACACGGTGAACATTTGAGAAAGGTGTTAGAAGTATTGAGGAAGGAAGAATTGTACGCTAAGTTTTCAAAGTGTGCATTTTGGTTGGAAGAAGTTCAATTCCTCGGTCACATAGTGAACAAAGAAGGTATTAAGGTGGATCCGGCAAAGATAGAAACTGTTGAAAAGTGGGAAACCCCGAAAACTCCGAAACACATACGCCAGTTTTTAGGACTAGCTGGTTACTACAGAAGGTTCATCCAAGACTTTTCCAGAATAGCAAAACCCTTGACTGCATTAACGCATAAAGGGAAGAAATTTGAATGGAATGATGAACAAGAGAAAGCGTTTCAGTTATTGAAGAAAAAGCTAACTACGGCACCTATATTGTCATTGCCTGAAGGGAATGATGATTTTGTGATTTATTGTGACGCATCAAAGCAAGGTCTCGGTTGTGTATTAATGCAACGAACGAAGGTGATTGCTTATGCGTCTAGACAATTGAAGATTCACGAACAAAATTATACGACGCATGATTTGGAATTAGGCGCGGTTGTTTTTGCATTAAAGACTTGGAGGCACTACTTATATGGGGTCAAAAGTATTATATATACCGACCACAAAAGTCTTCAACACATATTTAATCAGAAACAACTGAATATGAGGCAGCGTAGGTGGATTGAATTATTGAATGATTACGATTTTGATATTCGTTACCACCCGGGGAAGGCAAATGTGGTAGCCGATGCCTTGAGCAGGAAGGATAGAGAACCCATTCGAGTAAAATCTATGAATATAATGATTCATAATAACATTACTACTCAAATAAAGGAGGCGCAACAAGGAGTTTTAAAAGAGGGAAATTTAAAGGATGAAATACCCAAAGGATCGGAGAAGCATCTTAATATTCGGGAAGACGGAACCCGGTATAGGGCTGAAAGGATTTGGGTACCAAAATTTGGAGATATGAGAGAAATGGTACTTAGAGAAGCTCATAAAACCAGATACTCAATACATCCTGGAACGGGGAAGATGTACAAGGATCTCAAGAAACATTTTTGGTGGCCGGGTATGAAAGCCGATGTTGCTAAATACGTAGGAGAATGTTTGACGTGTTCTAAGGTCAAAGCTGAGCATCAGAAACCATCAGGTCTACTTCAACAACCCGAAATCCCGGAATGGAAATGGGAAAACATTACCATGGATTTCATCACTAAATTGCCAAGGACTGCAAGTGGTTTTGATACTATTTGGGTAATAGTTGATCGTCTCACCAAATCAGCACACTTCCTACCAATAAGAGAAGATGACAAGATGGAGAAGTTAGCACGACTGTATTTGAAGGAAGTCGTCTCCAGACATGGAATACCAATCTCTATTATCTCTGATAGGGATGGCAGATTTATTTCAAGATTCTGGCAGACATTACAGCAAGCATTAGGAACTCGTCTAGACATGAGTACTGCCTATCATCCACAAACTGATGGGCAGAGCGAAAGGACGATACAAACGCTTGAAGACATGCTACGAGCATGTGTTATTGATTTCGGAAACAGTTGGGATCGACATCTACCGTTAGCAGAATTTTCCTACAACAACAGCTACCATTCAAGCATTGAGATGGCGCCGTTCGAAGCACTTTATGGTAGAAAGTGCAGGTCTCCGATTTGTTGGAGTGAGGTGGGGGATAGACAGATTACGGGTCCGGAGATTATACAAGAAACTACCGAGAAGATCATCCAAATTCAACAACGGTTGAAAACCGCCCAAAGTCGACAAAAGAGCTACGCTGACATTAAAAGAAAAGATATAGAATTTGAAATTGGAGAGATGGTCATGCTTAAAGTTTCACCTTGGAAAGGCGTTGTTCGATTTGGTAAACGAGGGAAATTAAATCCAAGGTATATTGGACCATTCAAGATTATTGATCGTGTCGGACCAGTAGCTTACCGACTTGAGTTACCTCAACAACTCGCGGCTGTACATAACACTTTCCACGTCTCGAATTTGAAGAAATGTTTTGCTAAAGAAGATCTCACTATTCCGTTAGATGAAATCCAAATCAACGAAAAACTCCAATTCATCGAAGAACCCGTCGAAATAATGGATCGTGAGGTTAAAAGACTTAAGCAAAACAAGATACCAATTGTTAAGGTTCGGTGGAATGCTCGTAGAGGACCCGAGTTCACCTGGGAGCGTGAAGATCAGATGAAGAAGAAATACCCGCATCTATTTCCAGAAGATTCGTCAACACCTTCAACAGCTTAAAATTTCGGGACGAAATTTATTTAACGGGTAGGTACTGTAGTGACCCGAACTTTTCCATGTTTATATATATTAATTGAGATTGATGTTTACATGATTAAATGTTTCCAACATGTTAAGCAATCAAACTTGTTAAGACTTGATTAATTGAAATAGGTTTCATATAGACAATTGACCACCCAAGTTGACCGGTGATTCACGAACGTTAAAACTTGTAAAAAAAACTATATGATGACATATATATGGTTATATATATAGTTAACATGATATTATGATAAGTAAACATATCATTAATTATATTAACAATGAACTACATATGTAAAAACAAGACTACTAACTTAATGATTTTGAAACGAGACATATATGTAACGTTTATCGTTGTAACGACATTTAATGTATATATATCATATTAAGAGATATTCGTACATCATAATATCATGATAATATAATAATTTAAAATCTCTTTTGATATTATAAACATTGGGTTAACAACATTTAACAAGATCGTTAACCTAAAGGTTTCAAAACAACACTTACATGTAACGACTAACGATGACTTAACGACTCAGTTAAAATGTATATACATGTAGTGTTTTAATATGTATTTATACACTTTTGAAAGACTTCAATACACTTATCAAAATACTTCTACTTAACAAAAATGCTTACAATTACATTCTCGTTCAGTTTCATCAACAATTCTACTCGTATGCACCCGTATTCGTACTCGTACAATACACAGCTTTTAGATGTATGTACTATTGGTATATACACTCCAATGATCAGCTCTTAGCAGCCCATGTGAGTCACCTAACACATGTGGGAACCATCATTTGGCAACTAGCATGAAATATCTCATAAGATTACAAAAATATGAGTAATCATTCATGACTTATTTACATGAAAACAAAATTACATATCCTTTATATCTAATCCATACACCAACGACCAAAAACACCTACAAACACTTTCATTCTTCAATTTTCTTCATCTAATTGAACTCTCTCAAGTTCTATCTTCAAGTTCTAAGTGTTCTTCATAAATTCCAAAAGTTCTAGTTTCATAAAATCAAGAATACTTTCAAGTTTGCTAGCTCACTTCCAATCTTGTAAGGTGATCATCCAACCTCAAGAAATCTTTGTTTCTTACAGTAGGTTATCATTCTAATACAAGGTAATAATCATATTCAAACTTTGGTTCAATTTCTATAACTATAACAATCTTATTTCAAGTGATGATCTTACTTGAACTTGTTTTCGTGTCATGATTTTGCTTCAAGAACTTTGAGCCATCCAAGGATCCATTGAAGCTAGATCCATTTTTCTCTTTTCCAGTAGGTTCATCCAAGGAACTTAAGGTAGTAATGATGTTCATAACATCATTCGATTCATACATATAAAGCTATCTTATTCGAAGGTTTAAACTTGTAATCACTAGAACATAGTTTAGTTAATTCTAAACTTGTTCGCAAACAAAAGTTAATCCTTCTAACTTGACTTTTAAAATCAACTAAACACATGTTCTATATCTATATGATATGCTAACTTAATGATTTAAAACCTGGAAACACGAAAAACACCGTAAAACCGGATTTACGCCGTCGTAGTAACACCGCGGGCTGTTTTGGGTTAGTTAATTAAAAACTATGATAAACTTTGATTTAAAAGTTGTTATTCTGAGAAAATGATTTTTATTATGAACATGAAACTATATCCAAAAATTATGGTTAAACTCAAAGTGGAAGTATGGTTTCTAAAATGGTCATCTAGACGTCGTTCTTTCGACTGAAATGACTACCTTTACAAAAACGACTTGTAACTTATTTTTCCGACTAGAAACCTATACTTTTTTTGTTTAGATTCATAAAATAGAGTTCAATATGAAACCATAGCAATTTGATTCACTCAAAACGGATTTAAAATGAAGAAGTTATGGGTAAAACAAGATTGGATAATTTTTCTCATTTTAGCTACGTGAAAATTGGTAACAAATCTATTCCAACCATAACTTAATCAACTTGTATTATATATTATGTAATCTTGAGATACCATAGACACGTATACAATGTTTCGACCTATCATGTCGACACATCTATATATATTTCGGAACAACCATAGACACTCTATATGTGAATGTTGGAGTTAGCTATACAGGGTTGAGGTTGATTCCAAAATATATATAGTTTGAGTTGTGATCAATACTGAGATACGTATACACTGGGTCGTGGATTGATTCAAGATAATATTTATCGATTTATTTCTGTACATCTAACTGTGGACAACTAGTTGTAGGTTACTAACGAGGACAGCTGACTTAATAAACTTAAAACATCAAAATATATTAAAAGTGTTGTAAATATATTTTGAACATACTTTGATATATATGTATATATTGTTATAGGTTCGTGAATCAACCAGTGGCCAAGTCTTACTTCCCGACGAAGTAAAAATCTGTGAAAGTGAGTTATAGTCCCACTTTTAAAATCTAATATTTTTGGGATGAGAATACATGCAGGTTTTATAAATGATTTACAAAATAGACACAAGTACGTGAAACTACATTCTATGGTTGAATTATCGAAATCGAATATGCCCCTTTTTATTAAGTCTGGTAATCTAAGAATTAGGGAACAGACACCCTAATTGACGCGAATCCTAAAGATAGATCTATTGGGCCTAACAAACCCCATCCAAAGTACCGGATGCTTTAGTACTTCGAAATTTATATCATATCCGAAGGGTGTCCCGGAATGATGGGGATATTCTTATATATGCATCTTGTTATTGTCGGTTACCAGGTGTTCACCATATGAATGATTTTTATCTCTATGTATGGGATGTGTATTGAAATATGAAATCTTGTGGTCTATTGTTACGATTTGATATATATAGGTTAAACCTATAACTCACCAACATTTTTGTTGACGTTTTAAGCATGTTTATTCTCAGGTGATTATTAAGAGCTTCCGCTGTCGCATACTTAAATAAGGACAAGATTTGGAGTCCATGCTTGTATGATATTGTGTAAAAACTGCATTCAAGAAACTTATTTTGTTGTAACATATTTGTATTGTAAACCATTATGTAATGGTCGTGTGTAAACAGGATATTTTAGATTATCATTATTTGATAATCTACGTAAAGCTTTTTAAACCTTTATTGATGAAATAAAGGTTATGGTTTGTTTAAAAATGAATGCAGTCTTTGAAAAACGTCTCATATAGAGGTCAAAACCTCGCAACGAAATCAATTAATATGGAACGTTTTTAATCAATAAGAACGGGACATTTCATATGCTATATTAATTATATCATCTAAACTTATGTTAACTTTAATAATTCAATTTAATTTAATTAAACTTATGTTATACATATATGACTTTAAATAACATTATAACTTATATTATTATTATAAATTATACTTTAAAAATTAATGTTGACTATGTTTGATCAAGGTTGACTTTTGAGTTGACTTTCGGTTGACTTTAACTTTCAGTTGACTTTGTTAACTTTCTAATTAAGGAAACTTTCCTAAGTTATAAACTTTCCAAAAATAGCAACTTTCTAAATATGGAAACTTTTCAAAAATAGAAACTTTCCAAAAATAGAAATTTTCCTAAAATAGAAACTTTCCAAAAATGGAAACCTGCTAAAAATAGAAACTTTATAAAAATAGAAAGTACGTGTCCTTACGCTGTTCTGATCAAACCAAAGCATGTTGTGTGTTGTTCTATGTTTACTTGCAACAAGTACTATAGCTATCATACTAAGACTTGACCTAAGTTAGTTATTTATATCAACCTGCTTTATTTATAGGTCGGCGTTGTGATCATTCTTGATCACTTTACTTCATTTGCTGTTCGCTTTTTGTGTGGTTACTTCATTTGCTTTAAGGTGAGTTATAGTCCCGTTTTCATACTATCTTAAAGTATTTTGGGATGTGATTACATGCATTTTGTTTTACGTTTAGACACAAGTGGCAATTAAATTTAAATTATACATTATGAGCTGAACGAAAATATTCCCTAGTCTGGTAACTGTAATCACTATTTTCTACTGGTGAACGCGAATCCTATGGATAGATCTATCGGGCTTGACAGCCCCATTTCGAGCTAATCGCGCTAGTAATTTATAATCGGAATGTATTAGTACTTCGTATTTATTTGAAGATACACATGTTCAGTGTATATATAGTGTTTGGAAATGATAAGTAAATGGTTAAGTGGTTACCAGGTGGCTCATAGATAATGGGATAATATTTTTTGTTTTCTAACATTTTAAATCTTGTGGTCTAAAGTTTATTCGTTTATTTAAACCTATAATTCACTCAACATTTTTGTTGACAGTTTACTCGCATGTTTTCACAGGTACTTGATTTTTTTGGTGCTTCCGCTGTGTTAGAAGTGTCTGCATGCATTTAGGCAGATTTTGTTAAACAATTTATGAAACATTAAACTTGCATTCTCTTCTTGGATATTTAAGGTTGTGGGTATTTGGTTGGCTATGTTTTATCTCAACTTTGGATATTTAATATGTTGGGTTTGTTTAAACTACATATTTTGATAAATTTCCTTTTTGGGAAACTTTTTGAATAAAAGAATGCAATGTTGTTTATTAAATTCATTTAAAGTTCGATCAAGCTGTGGGACCAAGTGACGGAGCCGTTAAGTGTACTTGACGGGGCCATCACACTATGTGCGTATGTATATGATTTATTTGCTTGCGTTAGATGTGGTTTAGTGTGCGTCGGGTTCACTAGAGTGTTATCCGTGCGTTCGGTTCACTCAAGTTCATGTGTTCGATACCACATCAGGTGAAGTGGTGAAAATAGTATGTTTGTATCACCACGAGTGTTATGGTGAAAATTGTGTATTCGTATCACCATGACATGTGTGAGATGGGTGGGTGTGGAAAATCACATATCTCACTTTAGTTCGTGTGTTAGATACTGAAAATCTCATCGGGATTGGAATCAGGTTTTTCTATTTTGATGCCTTTTCCCTTATTATTTTCTTTCGCTTTCTCAAATTGGGTTGAGGTAATTTCTATAACATCATCGAAATCCTCGTCGGGATCCGATTCATCAAAAAATTGGTAATTTTCCCAATATTTTTCCTCCTCATCGGAGACACCACAAACCATTTTTAATTTTGGACCATTGGTTGAAGATTTTCTTTTATTTAACCGTTTTCTGTAGTTTTTATTATTTCCTCCCCTGAAACTTCTTCTTCTTCCGGTTTCTCTTCTTCCGGTTCCTCTTCGGGAACTTGTGAATCTTTCCAAAATATATTCGACTCTTCATTATTATTAGGTGAGTCGATGGGATTTGTACTATAGGTAGACATCTATCACACAATATCAAACATGTTAAGAGATTAATATATCACATAATATTTACATGTTAACAATATATAGTTTCCAACAAAAGTGTTAAGCAATCGTTTTTAAGAAAACACGGTCGAAGTCCAGACTCACTAATGCATCCTAACAAACTCGATAAGACACACTAAAGCAAATTTTCTGGTTCTCTAAGACCAACGCTCGGATACCAACTGAAATGTCCCGTTCATATTGATTATAAACGTTTCGTATTAATTGATTTCTTTGCGAGGTTTTTTGACCTCTATATGAGACGTTTTTCAAAGACTGCATTCTTTTTTAAAAACAAACCATAATCTTTATTTTATCGACAAGGTTTAAAGGACACCACCTAGCTTATCAAGAAATGATAATCTAAAAATATCACACTTACACACGACCAATACATATTGGTTTACAATATTACTATGTTACAACAAAGTAAGATCTCGAATGCAGTTTTAAAACGACATTATACAAGCATGCTGACACCAAATCTTGTCCATATTTTAGCATGCAACAGCAGAAGCTCTTAATAATTACCTGAGAATAAACATGCTTTAAACGTCAACAAAAATGTTGGTGAGTTATAGGTTTAACATATATATCAAATTGTAATAATAGACCACAAGATTTCATCTTTCAATAACATGCAATTAGCATAAAAATCGTTCATATGGTTGAACACCTGGTAACCGACATTAACAAAATGTATCTTGAATATCCCCATATATAAACATCGAAGTACTAAAGCAGTTCAAATTCTCTGACTGGGGCGTGTCAAAGCCCATAGATCTATCTTTAGAATTCGTGTCAATTGGTGGCAATTATAATAAACACCAATTCTTAGGCTACCAAGTTCAACAAGGGTGATATTCGGTATAACGATTCAACATAGAATGTAGTTTCAATACTTGTGTCTATTTTGTAAATCATTTTCAAAACTGCATGTATTCTCATTTCAAAAATATTAGATAGTAAAAATGGGACTATAACTCACTTTCACAGATTTTTTCTTCGTCGGGAAAATAAGAATTGGCCACGGGTTGATTCACGAACCTATAATAAATATATACATATATATCAAAGTATGATCGAAATATATTCATACCATATTTTATTATGTTTTAACGATTTAAGTTTGTTAAGTTTACAGTCCAACATTGTAGTCTACAATTAATTGTCCACAGTTAGTAATACAGAAATAAATCAATATATATTATCTCGAATCAATCCATGACCCAGTGTATACAAGTCTCAGGCTAGATCACAACTCAAAGTATATATATATATATATATATATATATATATATATATATATATATATATATATATATATATATATATATATATATATATATATATATTATTTTGGAATCAACCTCAACCCTGTATAGCTAACTCAAGCATTACTGCATATAGAGTGTCTATCGTTGTTCCAAATAATATATATAGATGGCGTCGATATGATATGTCAAAACATTGTATACGTGTCTATGGTATCCCAAGATTACATAATATATGTTAGAATACATGTATAATACAATATAAGTTAGTTAAGTTATGATTAGTATAGATTTGTTACAAATTTCACGTAGCTACAACAAGTAAAAACATCCAATTTTGTTTTACCCCTAACTTCTTCGTTTTAAATCCGTTTTGAGTGAATCAAATCGTTATGGTTTCATATTGAACTGAAATTTATGAAACTAAATAGAAAAAGTATAAGTTTATAGTCAAAATTATAAGTTACAAGTCATTTTTGTAAGAGATAGTCATTTCAGTCGAAAGAACGACGTCTTGATGAACATTTTGAAAAACATACTTCCACTTTGAGTTTAACCATGATTTTCGGATATAGTTTCATGTTCATAAGACAAAAATCATTTTTCCAGAATAACAGCTTTTAAATCAAAGTTTATCATAGTTTTTAATTAACTAACCCAAAACAGCCCCCGGTTTTACTACGACGGCGTATGTCCGGTTTTACGGTGTTCTTCGTGTTTTCAGTTTTAAATCATTAAGTTAGCATATCATATAGATATAGAACATGTGTTAGTTGATTTTAAAATTTAATTTAGAAGGATTAACTTTGTTTGCGAACAAGTTTAGAATTAACTAAACTATGTTCTAGTGATTACATGTTCAAATCTTCGAATAAGATAGTTATATATATATGAATCGAATGATGTTATGAACATCATTACTACCATAAGTTTAGTAGATAAACCTACTGGAAATGACAAAAAATGATCTAGCTTCAAAGGATTCTTGGATGGCTTGAAAGTTCTTGAAGTAGAATCATGACACGAAAACAAGTTCAAGTAAGATTTCCACTCGAAATAAAATTGTTATAGTTATAGAAATTGAATCAAAGTTTGAATATGAGTATTACCTTGAATTAGAAAGATATATTACTATAAATAAGAATGATTTCTTGAGATTAGATGATCACTTGAAATGGATTTGCAAGATTGGAAGTAAGCTAGTAAATTTGAAAGTGTTCTTGATGTGTTCTTGAGTTGTTGTTTTGTATATTGATCTAGGTTAGGATTTATGAGCAAGATTGAGCTAGATTTTGATGAAGATGATGAAGAACACTTAGAACAATGGAAGAACACTTGAGAGAGAGTAATGTGATTCAAGAAAATTGTAAAGTGAATGTGTTTGTGTGCTTCCTCTTTCACGTGAATATGGGATGGCATTATAGTCTCCATAAGTTTGTAATTTTGTGAGATATTTTATGCTAGATGTTAAATTATGGTTCCCACATGTTTAGGTGACTTACAAGGGATGCTAAGAGCTGATCATTAGAGTATATATACCAATAATACATACATTTAGAAGCTGCGTATTGTACGAGTACGAATACGGGTGTATACAAGTAGAATTGTTGATGAAAATGAATGAGGATGTAATTGTAAGCATTTTTGTTAAGTAGAAGTACTTTGATATGTGTCATTAAGGCTTTCAAAAGTGTATCAATACATATTAATACAATACATATATATATATATACATTTTAACTGGGTCGTTAAGTCATCGTTAGTCATTACATGTAAGTGTTGTTATGAAACCTTTAAGTTAACGATCTCATTTAATGTTGTTAACCCACTGTTTATTACATCTAATGAGATGTTAAATTATTACATTATCATGATGTTATGATGTATGAATATATCTTAATATGATATATATATACATTAAAATGTCGTTACAACAATAATCGTTACATATATGTCTCGTTTCGAAATTCTTAAGTTAGTAGTCTTGTTTTACATATGTAGTTCATTGTTAACATACTTAATGATATATATAATTATCAGTTTATCATGTTAAATTTAGTGTAACAATAACTTAATATGATACACATGTATTTAGTGTAACAGATTCGATGGAGAAGCTTACTCGTTTGTACTTGAAGGAAATTATTTCCAGACATTGTGTTCCTGTATCTAGTATTTCAGACCGAGACAGTCGATTCATATCGAGGTTTTGGCAATCCTTATCGGAAGCTTTGGGAACTAAGTTGGATATGAGCATCGCTTATCATCCGCAGACGGATGGTCTGAGTGAAAGGACCATTCAAACGTTAGAAGACATGTTGCGAGCGTGTGTTATTGATTTTGGTAATGGGTGGGATAGATATTTGCTGTTGGCTGAATTTTCTTATAATAACAGCTATCATGCAAGTACTAAAGCCACACCGTTTGAAGCTCTGTATGGTAGAAAGTGTAGGTCTCCTATCTGTTGGAATGAGGTTGGGAATGCTCAACTCACAGGCTCGAAAATTATTCATGAGACTACCGAGAAGATCATACAGATTAAAGAAAGATTAAGAACCGCCAGAAGTCGGCAAAAGAGTTACGCCGATAAGAGAAGGAAAGATTTAGAATTTCAGGTCGGTGACCGTGTTATATTGAAGGTATCACCTTGGAAAGGTGTGGTACGTTTTGGTAAAAGGGGAAAGTTGAATCCTTGTTTTGTCGGACCTTTTGAGATTATTGAGAGAGTTGGACCCATGGCTTATCGTTTGAAATTGCCACAAGAACTCAGTGCCGTTCATGACGTTTTTCATGTATGGAATTTGAAGAAGTGTTTGGCCGATGCCGATGAGACTATTCCTCTGGAGGAGCTTCAAGTTGATAAACAACTCCATTTTATTGATGAACCTGTCAAAATTATTAACCGAGAGGTTAAGACACTCAAGTAAAGTAGAATTCCAATCGTTCGGGTGAGATGGAATGCCAGACGCGGTCTCGAGTTCACTTGGGAGCGTGAAGATCAGATGAGGTAGAAGTACCCGCATTTGTTCCCAGATGACGAGTCAACCTGTGATGCCCTGTACAAAACCATCGTGTACGGATCATCAACAACAGGATCATTACAAGGTCAAACACTATACGATGTTTTAAAATAAGTTTGCATTCATAAGAAAAGGTGACGTCATAACCAACGTCAAGTGTTTAACATACGATAATGTGCCTCTACGAATAGAAGGCGATAATAATAGTACATGACCCATAGGTCGTTACAAATTCATTGTTCAAAAGTAATAAAGTTTGTGAATGCAACATAAACGTTTCATGCGAAGACATCTCTAACACAAGCAGCGGGTGTCTACAGCAAGACTACAATAGCGGAAGCAACCAAACTCTAAGCACCTGAGAAAACATGCTTAAAAATGTCAACACGAATGTTGGTGAGCTATAGTTTAAGTATAACAGTAATGTAAGGTAGGCCACGAAATTTCAGTGTTTCAAAACAGTATGAAAAATATATGTTTAACCGTGGGCACTTGGTAACTAACTTAACGTAAATAACACCCCCTAAAATTACACTTGGTGAGTGCGTAAGTTTACAAAGTATTAAACACCCATTAAATGCTAGCGCTACTAGCCCGAGTGGGGATGTCAAACCCTATGGATCCATATCTAAGATTCGCATTCACCGGTTCAAAGACCAATGACTAAACGTTACCGAGCTAAGGGGAAAGTTTATGCCATTGTATAATCCACACATATATAAAGTTTAAGTACTCGTGCCTAGTATGTAAAATGTAAAATGCACAAGTATTCTCAGTCCCAAAATAGTTAAGTAAAAAGGGATGCTATAACTCACAGTGGAAAGTAGTAAAAGTCAATACGCGGGAATAGTAAGCAAGTGGTTGGTCCGAAAGGTCCTCAACCTAAGTCAAAAGTTACTAAGTCAGTAAATCGTTCCCAAAGGTTTAAAAGTATGTAAATTAGTTCTTAAGTATTGACACCTATTTCCTTATGAGGTAAGGCTTAGTATGTCAACAAGAGACCAGAAGTGATCTAGCTTTTAGGAGGGCGGAGTGTTGCCGATTGATTTTTACCCTCGGGAAATAATCCCTGCAGACCCGGTACATAAGTGTAAGAACTTGTGGGGTGGCTTAATCAATCTGTCGTCCGCAGAGCATATAAGTGCTAGCCGAATGACTTCTAGTGAGAGAAAGTAGTGAGAGAAAGAGAGAGGTGAAGTCTCAGCTCTCAAAGTTGTCAGAATGTCTGAACTGTGTAAAATGATGACCCAAGGGGTCTATTTATAGTATTAGATCTACCAGATTGCTCGGGGACACGTGTCAGATGATGATACGTTCTGTTATTCGTGGTCTAAAATTTATGCTGAAAGTGCCGTTCTCCGGCGAGGGCTTACACGCTAGGTGGCCTTCAGGGCTTACGCATGACGGAGCAGCCTGTACAGCGGACAACGCTGGACGGATAATTCCACAAAACTGTTGTTTCCAGCCTTCCTGATGCTATTTTTATGCAACCATTATGCCTTTTATGTGTGTATACGATAGGATACACCATTAAGTCCCCCCAGTTTAAGGACTTAAGCATTTGAAAAATGATTAAGTTGTTAAACTTTTGATAACGCATGCCAACCAAAATCTTCACATTTCACCTTTTCCTTTCGCATTGGGAATCACACCACAGGCATTAAATGATAGGCGAATTTTACTGACAACATGATGATTGCTAAAATATCGCACTCGCCTCTTAGCTGTAAAAGGACTCTTCGATGTACTCACCTTTTTATCTTGTCCTTACACGTGTGTGGCTGAAAACAAAACCCCCAATTCACCACTAACTACAGCTGTTATATCTTCTTACTTTTAACCATCATAAACCCTAACCGATAATTCACTTTTACAACTTCCTTCTACAGTATTCATCTTCTTCCATTAATACCTTCTTTATTTTCTGTTTCATTAGAATATTAATGGCAGCCATAAAGGATGTTGCAGCTATTCCTAGCAGAGTAAATGAGAGATATTTAAGCGAGCTACTGCAACATTTCCCTAGATTAGCTAGTGTTGAACCAGTGATTCCTGCAATTAATGCCAGAGCCTGTTCACCGCCCCTAGCAAAGTTTCCATTTATGGCCATTCAATCTTCAGATTTTGCTTACGTTTACCATTTACACCCTTCTTCTTAGAAGTTTGCAGATTTTTCGGTGTTGCTGTTGGTCAATTCGAACCAGCATCAATTCGAAAGATCTTGATTTTTGAAATGTATTGTCACGCAAGGAAAATTGAGCCATCAATTCGAATATTTTGTCATCTGGTACGCATAGCACGCCATGAAAATGGTTGGTTTACATTCAATAAAGTTCATGGGTTTCTGAAACCTGCAGTTGATCATCCTGGCGATAACTGGTATGCTTCATTTATTTTCATAAATGAAGATGTAATTGATAAACAATACTCAGCTACTCGAGTATGGCGCAAATATTCGCATAACATTTCTGTTACCTTTCCAAAACTTGTCACCAAAGAAAACCTTTTGTTTAAAAAGATTAAAGCTGAACAAATTAATGATATTAAATATGGGGAACACATGCTTTCGCTGACATCCATGAGCCAAGATTGGGATATCTCTCAAGGTTATGCTTGTATTCTTGCTGGGAAAAAGAGTAAGCATTTACTTTTGCTATATATGCTTAAATAAAATGTTCTTATGTATCTATCCATTTAATCACTGTGACGCTTTAATTTTTTGCAGAAATTACTCCGCTTACCGCTATGCGATCATCATGTTATTCACAGCTTACTTTTAGCACTAAGAAAATTATTGATGATACCCCCAAAACAGATGAAGTGAGGGAGGTGGAAGATGAAGAAGAAGAAGAAGAAGAAGAAGAAGAAGAAGAAGAAGAAGAAGAAGAAGAAGAAGAAGAAGAAGAAGAAGAAGAAGAAGAAGAAGAAGAAGAAGAAGAAGAAGAAGAAGAAGAAGAAGAAGAAGAAGAAGAAGAAGAAGACATAGGTATGAATCGGATTGCCTCTAGAGAACGTCGTACCTCGGGTAATGAAAATGACAACACTGAATTATGCAAAATTCCATACCAAAACCTGTACTTGTTTTCTTACATACCCAGTACTTGTGGATTTTATAATCCAAACCCTTCCTTATATTTTATGCCACCTTTGAAATGTTGTGAAGCATATTGGAACTCTTTTATAAGTAACAATTTTCCTTTATCTCCAACAGCTAGTGCATCACATCAAGACACTATCTTAGCAACTCTTCCGCCTTCCGCCAAGAGGAGAAGAACTGGTCAAATTCCTTCGTCATCTGCTCAACAGGGAGCTGACCCTAGTTCTTCTCAACAACAAATTACGCTTCCCAATCTTGACACAAACATGCTCTCTTCTCTTTTAAAAGGACCACCACATTCGTATGAAGATTTCATGACTTTTCTGAATGCCATGGTGTGCCCTTCACTAGCGCAATTTTTTAGCAACTTATCTGATGCAGATGCCAAGAAAGTTAAGGCACAAAGCATTATTCTGAACATTGCTTCTGGTTTGAATGACCTTCAATGCCTATCTGATTTGCAGAACAGTGAAGTCACTACAAATAAGGAGCTATCTGCTGAAAAGGAGAAAGTAACCAAGGCTGAACGAATAGCCACAGAGATGAAGAGGGAATACGAGACAATGAAGAGGCATTATGAAAATTGCAACAGTCAGAGGGCGAAATACAAGGAGCAAGTTAAAGTACTATCTTTCAGAGAAACACGGCATCTGAGCAAAATTGATGAACTAGTGAAGGAGAAAGAAAAATTAGTTGAGGAAAATAACATATTGAAGGAACAGCTTAAAGCCAAAGAGGAGAATGAAAAATGAATGATAACTAGCATTCCTGCACTTGTAGAGCGTGTCTTTAACTGTCAGGCACTATCTCACAGAATCCGTGAGTTTGTCCGCCTTGCAAAATCTGCTGAACGGTTAAATTTTTTCAACTTTATGAAGAAAAAACTACCAGAACTTCCAAATCCTCTTCCTGAGGTAATCACATCAAAAATTAATGAAAATGCTATTTTAGAAGCTGATGAAGCCGGTGCCTCAATAGAAAATATAAAGTTTTCTGATCTTGAAAATCTGTGTAAAAGGCCGGATGTAACAATTGATGATGTATTGAATTACACTTCACAGAATGAATAAAACATTATGTTTTTATACATCTGCTTTTACATAACGCTTAATATTGCATTTAGTTATGTATATTAGAAAGATATGATGTAACTTAGTAAGATTATTGTAATGAACAATGTTCAAGATACTGAGATTGTACGTTGCAATCATTATAGTTATGAATATTAAAAACATATTCTCCGCCATACGCCTTCCGTCATGAAATTCATGAGAAAAGTTATGAATTATTTTCGCCTTTAGATATTTTGCTGGACACTATGATCCATTTTCTGTTTTGTTTTGTATTTTGTGTATATGTGTCATGACATTTTTTGTAGATTCGTTTCATCGCTTCGATGTTTTAGTGAGTTCTACATGTCTCACTATCGATACAACCATTTTGAGTATGATTGTACTTCTACCACCGAAAGGCTCTCTTTCTTTCTGCGGGTAGGGATGACACACAGCTATGTGACACCTGGGCTAAAAAATCCTTGGCCGGATAAAATTTGAAAAATATTGCCATAAGAATAATTGCTATTATTCATATTCTTTAAAGAAATTTTTACATTTATGACTATATCTCATGCATTTGATAGTTGATCAAGCTGTCCATGCATATAGTGCTACGCATAAAATTTCTTTAAATTCATTGCATTCCAAGCTCTTTCATATTGCTCACCGGAAGGCGCAGCAAGCATGTAGGATCCGTTCTGATTTACTTTCGTGACCTTATAAGGTCCTTCCCATTTTGGGGCTAGCTTTCCAAATTTGATTTGCCTGCTTGCTTCATTATCATGTAGCACTAAATCACCTACTTCAAATTGCACATGCTGCACTTTCTTGTTATAATATTTTGCCATTTTATGTTTGTGATCCGCTTGCCGGATGGCGGCCATCAACCTTCTTTCCTCCAATAAATTGAGATTCTCTCTTAACGCCTCAGAATTAACCTCAACATCAAATGCCATAATGCGTTGCGTTGGCACACATATCTCAGCCGGTATCACTGCCTCTGTTCCATACACCAGACTGAAAGGTGTTTCCCCCGTGCTCCGCTTTGGCGTCGTCCGGTGTGCCCACAATACATTTGGCAATTCATCCACCCATCCAGTTTGACTTAGACCTAATCGTGCCTTAATGCCAGCAACAATTTCCTTGTTGGTAACCTCCACTTGTCCGTTCGCTTAAGGATGAGCAACAGATGTAAAATTTTGTTTGATGCCCAGCTCTTCACACCAACTCCGAAATGGATTTTCTGCAAATTGCTTGCCGTTATCGCTAACTATTTCATTTGGCACCCCATAACGGCATATAATATCATGCCAAACAAATTTCTTGACATTTTCTCCTGTGATTTTTGCTAAAGCCTTTGCTTCAACCCATTTCGTGAAAAAATTGATTGCTACCACCAAGAACTTAGCATTACCAGTGCTCCTATTGAATGGCCCCACAATGTCAATAGCCCATTTACAGAACGGCAAAGCGGATGATACCGGTATCAAGTCATACTTTGGAAGACGCTGAATTGTTCCATGCATCTGACAATTCTCACATGTTTTGATGATCTCTGCAACATCCCGATAAAGTGAAGGCCAAAAATACCCTTGTCGCATGATCCGTGACGCCACAGTACGGAAACCGGAATGTTGCGAACGGACTCCTTCATGCATTTCTTTGACCACCTTTAACGCTTCATCATCGGTTAGACACCTTAACAACGGACCATTGTATGATTTTCAATAAAGGACGCCACTAACTATTTCATACATTGGTGCAGTCACTCTTATTCTTCTTGCTTCCGCCTTATCAACAGGTAACCATCCGTCATGCAAATATCTCAAATACGGAGTCATCCAAGTTTCCTTAGCTTCTTCAACTATTGCAATAATTGGTTTTCCATGTATTGATTTCTCCTTAAGTTCTTCAACCAACACTCGTTTGTGCAAATGATCAAATGTTAACGTGGCTAACTTGCTCAAAACATCAGCTTTTTTGTTCTTATTTCGAGGGATTTGCACGACTTCAAGGTTATCAAATTTCTTTGAAATTGCTTCCACCAACTTTACATATTGCCTCATGGATGCATCCCTTGCATCGAATGTTCCATTAACCTGCTGGGCAACAATTTGAGAATCAACATACGCTCGTAAATTTGTTATGCCCATTTCTACCGCTATGCGGAGTCCGGAGAGTAACGCCTCATACTCTGCTTCATTGTTTGAAGCATAAAAACAGAATTTCAGTGCATAAGTATATTCTTCACCGTCTGGACTTGTTAAAACTAGCCCTGCACCTGTTCCCTCTTCACTGGATGCCCCATCAGTGTGTAACTCCCACTCATGCTGTGATTGTGCCATTTTGTTGTCATACTCTACTTTTTCATTTGTCTCCAAGAGGAAATCTGCCAAAATTTGCCCTTTAACTGCATTTCGAGGAGCAAAATTGATTTCATACTCCCCCAACTCGATGGCCCATTTTGCTAAACGGCCAGATGATTCTGGGCGCTGGAGTATTTGCTTCAATGGTTGATCTGTCAACACTAAGATGGGATGACCTTGAAAATATCTTCGTAGACGTCGTGCAGTATGCACAAGGGTATAAACCATTCGGTGAAGTGGTGGATAATTTGTTTCACTAAGCTGCAACACCTTGCTAACAAAATATATGGGCATTTGCACGCCGCTCCGTTCTGCGATTAGAACAGAACTTATTGCTTCCTTTGAGACAGCTAAGTATAAAATTAGGGTTTCCCCCTCTTTTGGTGCTGTTAACGTAGGTAATGTTTTTAACAACTGCTTGATCTCTTGGAATGCATTTTCGGCTTCCGCCGTCCACATAAAATCTTTTTTATTCAGACAGCCCTTTAACACCTTCATGAATGGAAGTGACTTTTCAGCTGCTCTGGACAAGAATCTTGTTAATGCTGCTAGACATCCATGTAACCGTTGAACATCCTTCTTGCTAGTTGGTGACTTCATATCTTCAATTGCTTGAATTTTCTTAGGATTAGCTTTAATTCCACGTTCTGTGACAATATGACCTAAGAATTTTCCCTCTTCCACACCAAACGTGCACTTCTTGGGATTTAATTTCATGTTAATTTTTCGCAGAGATGCAAAAGTTTCCTGTATATCTCGTAACATCTTTTCTTCAGTATGACTTTTGATGACAATGTCATCAACGTAAGCTTCTAAGTTTCGCCCAATTTGATCCTTAAATGCCATATCAATAAGTCGTTGATATGTTGCTCCTGCATTCTTCAAACCAAAAGGCATTTTCATATAACAGAATATGCCTTCCGTCGTGTGAAAAGCCGTTTTGTCTTCATCCTTTAAAGCTATTGGGATTTGATGATATCCCTTAGCTGCATCTAGAAAACATTTGAATCGATATCCTGCTAATGATTCAACCTTCCAATCAATTTCAGGTAAAGGATAATTGTCCTTTGGACATGCTTTATTGATATCCGTGAAATCTACACACATCCGCCATGAATTATCCGGCTTCCTAACCATGACCGGATTGGCTACCCATGTCTGATATTTGACCTCTCGCAAGATCCCAGCATCTACCAAACTTCGTACCTCATCACGAAGGAACTTGCTTCTTTCTGGCGCCATGCCACGCTTTTTCTGACAAACAAGATGTACATTGGGGTTCACATTTAGCCTATGCTCTGCAATTTCCCTTGGAACACCGGTCATATCAGACGGCTGCCATGCAAAAACGTCTAAATTTGTTGTCAAAATATTGTATAATTTTTCTCTACATTCAGTGGACAACGTATGCCCAATTATGATTTTCTGATCTGGAAATTTAAGATTTGGTGAAATTGACCCATCATCATGTATGATTGGCTTAATTACTGCCTTTGTTACTTGGGCACACTCAATTGACTTCTGCCGTTCTGCATATAACGTTGCCACTCCGCCTGGTGTTGGAAACTTCATCATACCATGTACAGTTGACGTTACAGCTCCAAACGTCATTAAAGCAGTTCTTCCTAAAATTATGTTGTACTGTGAATTTGCTTTAACTACCAAGAACTCAATGTTGGCTGTACGTCTTAGGGGTGGCTTGCCCAAGGTTACTTCAAGCAAAATACTTCCCTCAGACCACGATGGCTCACTTGTAAAACTTGCCAACGGCACATATGTTTCCTTCATTCTCTCTTGTACATCTTTGGGTAGCTGTATGAAACAATGTTCATACATAATGTCTGCTCCAGCTCCTGTGTCAGTGTAAATGTTGCGTATTAGGCAATTTGCAACTCGCGCTTCTATAACTACTGGACCATCAGATGGGTTTGTGTTACAAATAGAAGGAAATGATATTAATTGTTCTTCCCAATCTTCTAATACTTCTGCCTTCCTTCGTTGTCCAGCTTTCCATGGATGTATCATGCCCACTTCTATGGGTATGAATTCGTTATCCTCGCCGTTTTTATCAGTATTGGTGAGATGATGCGTCTTAATAATGGATGGCGCCATTGTAAACACCTATTTCCTTATGAGGTAAGGCTTAGTATGTCAACAAGAGACCAGAAGTGATCTAGCTTTTAGGAGGGCGGAGTGTTGCCGATTGATTTTTACCCTCGGGAAATAATCCCTGCAGACCCGGTACACAAGTGTAAGAACTTGTGGGGTGGCTTAATCAATCTTTCATCCGCAGAGCGTATAAGTGCTAGCCGGATGACTTCTAGTGAGAGAAAGTAGAGAGAGAAAGAGAGAGGTGAAGTCTCAGCTCTCAAAGTTGTCAGAATGTCTGAACTGTGTAAAATGACGACCCAAGGGGTCTATTTATAGTGTTAGATCCACCAGATTGCTCGGGGACACGTGCCAGATGATGATACGTTCTGTTATTCGTGGTCCGAAATTTATGCTGAAAGTGCCGTTCTCCGGCGAGGGCTTACACGCTAGGCGGCCTTCAGGGCTTACGCATGACGGAGCAGCCTGTACAGTGGAGAACGTTGGACGGATAATTCCACAAAACTGTTGTTTCCAGCCTTCCGGATGCTATTTTTATGCAACCATTATGCCTTTTATGTGTGTATACAATAGGATACACCATTAAGTATCATCATCATTCATCATTTATCAAAAAGGGTAAAGTAAGTTTCAATCAAGAATAGAGTTTGAAATAAAGGCTGAATTCGTTCAGTCACCACGACCTCTACACAAACTAAAATGAGGTGAGACCAGTGGCCATGGCTCTGTATATGAGTTCCCTAGAGTCTCACCAATTTCCAGAACCAAACTCGTCTTCGTTTGGCCGTGGTAACGGTTTAAGTACGAGTAGGTCAGAAATTTCAGCACAACGTTAATAGGGTGTAGTGACTTTCGGGAGGCCATAGATCCTAAACCGTAACTCGGATTAAGATGAGGTCTAAACAGAAAATCATCTACTTGAACCGAAATAACTGAAAATCTACTTTCCAGTAGCCCAGGTGGTCTGATCAGTTCCGGAAAACAGTAAGAAAGGTGTTCCGGTGGGTTCTCGGTGCTTGATGCTCATTACGGTTCTCATCCTTGATGCGTATAGCTTCAAGTGTACAACTCGTTGATGTGTTTGAATCATGTTAACTAAGTTTTGACCATCATAACATTAGTGTAAGTCTAAGATTTGTAGCACAACTCACTTAAGAGTTGTAAGTAGTTTGATGAACCAAAGTTACATCAAGATCTTAGATCCGACACATACATGAGTTATAAAAGTAATATTAAGCTACAAACTTGAAAGTAAACTAAATAAACAAGATCTTAAGTTGTAGAACTTAGATCTTAGTTAGATCTTAAAGATCCTAGACTAGAAAGTCTAGATCTAGTGTTCTTAAGTTAGATCCTAAGTTACAAAACTTGGATCTACACTTTAATGAAACCATAAGTTATGAAACTTTGATTTTCAACTTGTAACATGTATATAAGCTTATAAGCTCTTGTTTACAACAAATTTAGAAGACCATAAGCTATAGAAACTTAGATCCAACACAAGTGTATGAAGTTATAACTAGAAAGTTATACTTCCATGTTCTTGAACTTATAAAGTTAACTTTAGTTTCAAAAAATATGAGATCAAGTTTAACTAGTAATACTTGACCAAATTAAAAATATTACAACTTAAAGTACTTGCAAAAGAAAGAAATAAACTAAAGTTACAAGTATTATGTTCATGTTTATTTCATACTTAAGAAGATTCAAGTCAAGCTTGGATCTTAAGAATTTAAGTCTACAAAACATGAACATAAGTATGATTATAAAGTTTATGAACTTTAAATCTTATAACATTTAAGTGTAGAACCATAAACTATTAAGTTTAGATTCTTGTTCTTGGTTCTTCATCAAACAAAAGATGGAAGTAACCAAGATTACATGAAGATACAAGTTAGAAAACTTGATCTTTAACATAAACAAGAAACAAGTAATAAAACAAGTATGATGATGATGTACTAGAATTCGGTTTTTAAGAGAAAAAGAAGAAGAAAATAAAGTTTGTTTACTTACAAACTAGAGAGAAAAGCTTGGAGAAATGAAAGTGTAAGTAAGTGTGTGTGAAAAATGAAGTAAGATACTAGCAATAAGTAACAAGGAAAATTGAAATGGAATTCCCTCCTCATGCTTGAAGGCTCACGATTTTGGGACACAAAAAGGGAAGGTTAAAACTTACTTTCAAGTGTTGGAGAATGGTGTAAGCTTAAAATGGTAATAAAGTTAAATGCATGGGAGCTTGGTGCTAGCATGCTTGTGACAAGCCTATTCATACTTAACTTACTTAATCTAGTTCTTAATCTTAATGAGTCATTAGCATGATGTTGGGCTCCTAATAGTCCATTAAAAAAAGTAGGGTGGGCTTCCAAGTCCATTAACATGAGCCATGTAAGTAAGTAACAATTAAATTATCAAAGCCCAAGTAATTAACTAGTAACATTAGTTAATTAAAAATGATTAATAATAATTAACCATGAACGTAAATAATATTCCAAATATTATTCGTGAAAAGTACATGTGTCACAAAGACAAGTTGGGCATGTAAAGTTAAATACGGCAACGAGTAAATGTATAAAAATACATTTAATAAAGCGCAAGTATAAATAATAAATATTAATAAATAAAGTCGGAAAATCCAGGGTCGTTACATTACCCACCTATTAAAGAAAATTTCGTCCTGAAATTTTAAGCTGAGGTAGATGGAGGAGCTGGGAAAAGGTGAGGATACTTCTGCATCATTTGTTCCTCTCATTTCCAAGTAAACTCAGGTCCTCGTTTGGCATTCCATCATACTCGAACGATCAAAAACTTGTTGTGTTTCAAAGTTTTGACCTCACGGTCCATAATTTCGACAGGTTCTTCCACAAAGTGGAGTTTGTCATCAATTGTAAGTTCCTCCAATGGTATGACATGTTCCGGTTCAGCGAGACACTTCTTCAAATTCGATACATGAAAGGTAGGATGAACGGAGCTCAATTGAGTTGGAAGATCCAAACGGTAAGCAACGGGTCCAACACGCTCCAAGATTTCAAAAGGACCAATGTATCGCGGGTTGAGCTTCCCCCATTTTCCAAAAAGAATCACACCTTTTCAAGGCGCGAACTTCAATATTTCACGGTCACCCACGTTGAATTCAAAGTCTTTACATTTAAGGTCTGCATAACTCTTTTGGCGATCACGGGCCGTCTTGAGTCTCGCTTGAATTTGGACAATCTTCTCAGTTGTTTCATGGACTATCTCAGGTCTGGTGATTTGAGATTCGCCTACTTCGGCCCAACAAATAGGAGATCGGAATTTGCGACCATAAAACGCTTCAAAAGGTGCGGCATTAATACTCGAATGATAACTGTTGTTGTAAGAGAATTCGGCTAGCGGCAAATGCCTTTCCCAAGCCTTTCCAAAATCAATGACACAAGCACGCAACATGTCCTCCAAAGTCTGAATCGTGCGTTCGCTTTAACCATAGGTCTGCAGGTGATACGCAGTGCTCATGTCGAGACGGGTCCCCAAGGCTTCTTGCAAAGAACGCCAAAATCTGGAAGCAAAACGGGGATCGCGATCCGAGATGATCGATAAGGGCACACCATGACGAGATACAACCTCTTTTATGTATAGTTGAACAAGTCTCTCCATCGTATCAGTTTCCTTCATGGCTAAGAAGTGTGCAGATTTAGTGAGACGGTCAACAATAACCCAGATGGTATCGTATCCGCCCACCATCTTTGGTAACTTCGTAATAAAATCCATTGTTATCCTTTCCCACTTCCATTGCGGGATTTCTGGTTGTTGAAGTAACCCAGAAGGCCTCTGATGTTCGGCCTTAACTTTCGAGCAAGTCAAACACTTCCCAACATAAGTTGCAACGTCCTTCTTAAGATTGGGCCACCAGTACTGTTCTTTGAGATCGTGGTACATTTTACTGGCTCCTGGATGAATCGAATATCTCGACTTGTGGGCTTCATCTAATATAAGACTCCGTAGATCTCCATAACGAGGTACCTAAATCCTTCCGGCATAGCATCGGAGTCCAGTCTCCTTAACTTCGAATCGAGAGACGAGAATGTTCAATTATTCATGAGATATATTCTCCTCCTTGAGAGCCTCATCTTGGGCTGCTCGGTGTCATCCTCTCCTTTCGGCTCAAAGCGTCGGCTACAACATTGGCCTTTCCAGGGTGATAACGAAGTTCACAATCATAGTCGTTCAGCGTCTTGATCCATCGACGCTGTCTCATATTTAGTTGCTTCTGATCAAAGATGTATTGGAGGCTTTTATGATCGGTGAAAATAGTGCTCTTTGTTCCATAAAGATAGTATCTCCATAATTTGAGCGCAAAAACAACGGCTCCAAGCTCGAGATCGTGCGTAGTGTAATTTCGCTCGTGAATCTTCAGTTGTCGGGAGGCGTAAGCGATAACCTTTGTGCGTTGCATCAGTACACAACCAAAACCACTTTTCGAGGCATCACAATAAACGACAAAATCGTCACTGCCTTCAGGAAGTGATAAGATAGGTGCAGTGGTTAACTTCTTTTTCAAGGTTTGAAATGCTGATTCCTGTCCGGGTTCCCAAATGAACTTCTTCCCTTTGTGAGTCAGCGCGGTCAAAGAACGCGCAATCAGAGAGAAACCTTCAATAAATCTTCGGTAGTAACCAGCGAGACCTAAAAATTGGCGAATATGAGTTGGAGTAGTGGGGGTTTCCCACTTACTGATAGCTTCGATCTTTGCGGGATCAACTTTGATACCTTGATCACTCATAATGTGACCCAAAAATTAGACTTCCTTCAACCAAAACTCACACTTGGAGAATTTTGCATAAAGTTGCTCTTGTCTCAAGAGTTCCAACACTAGACGAAGATGTTGTTCATGTTCTTCTTCGCTTTTGGAGTAGATGAGGATATCATCTATGAAGACGATAACGAACTTATCCAGGTATGGCTTGCAGACACAATTCATGAGATCCATAAATACGGCAGGTGCATTGGTTAAACCGAATGGCATCACAAGAAATTCATAATGACCATAACGAGTTCTGAATGCAGTGTTCATCACATCGCTCTCTTTTGTAGTGACCCGAACTTTTTCATGTTTATATATATATTAAATGAAATTGTTATCTACATGATTAAATGTTTCCAACATGTTAAGCAATCAAACTTGTTAAGACTTGATTAAATGAAATAAGTTTCATATAGACAATTGATCACCCAAGTTGACCGGCGATTCACGAACGTTACAAAATTGTAAAAACTACATGTTGTGGTATATATATAGACATATATATATGGTTGACATAAGATTATGATGAGTAAGTATCTCACTAAATATATTAACAATGTGTGATATACATAAGAAATGACATTACTAAGTTAAGAAACTCGAAATGATATATATAACGATTATCGTTATGATAACGTCTACTAAATACATATGTATCATATTAAGATATTGATACACTATATTTAACATGATAAAATGATATTTAAATATATCATTAAGTGTGTTAACAATGAACTACATATGTAAAAACAAGACTACTAACTCAATAATTACGAAAAGAGACTTATATGTAACGATTATCGTTGTAACGACATTTAAATGTATATATATCATATTAAGATATATTAATATATCATAATATCATGATAATATAATAATTTAACATCTCATTAGATATAATAAACATTGGGTTAATAACATTTAACAAGATCGTTAACTTAAAGGTTTCAAATCAACATTTACAAGTAACGACTAACGATGACTTAACGACTCAGTTAAAATGTATATACATGTAGTGTTTTAATATGTATTCATACACTTTTGAAAGACTTCAAGACACATATCAAAGTACTTCTACTTAACAAAAATGCTTACAATTACATCCTCGTTCAGTTTCATCAACAATTCTACTCGTATGCACCCGTATTCGTACTCGTACAATACACAGCTTTTAGATGTATGTACTATTGGTATGTACACTCTAATGATTAGCTCTTAGAAGCCCATGTGAGTCACCTAACATATGTGGGAACCATCATATGGCAACTAGCATGAAATATCACATAAAATTACAAAAATATTAGTAATCATTCATGACTTAGTTACATGAAAACAAAATTACATATCCTTTATATCTAATCCATATACCAACGACCAAAAACACCTACAAACACTTTCATTCTTCAATTTTCTTCATCTAATTGATCTCTCTCAACTTCCATCTTCAAGTTCTAAGTGTTCTTCATAAATTCCGTAAGTATAGTTTCATAAAAATCAAGAATACTTCCAAGTTTGCAAGTCTACTTCCAAGATTTCTAATCCATTCCAAGTAATCATCTAAGATCAAGGAACCTTTGTTATTTACAGTAGGTTATCTTTCTAATTCAAGGTAATATTCATATTCAAACTTTGATTCAATTTCTACAACTATAACAATCTTATTTCGAGTGAAAATCCTACTTGAACTTGTTTTCGTGTCATGATTCTGCTTCAAGAACTTTCAAGCCATCCAAGGATCCTTTAAAGCTAGATCCATTTTTTTCATTTTCAGTAGCTTTATCCAGAAAACTTGAGGTAGTAATGATGTTCATAACATCATTTGATTCATACATATAAAGCTATCTTATTCGAAAGTTTAAACTTGTAATCACTAGAACATAGTTTAGTTAATTCTAAACTTGTTCACAAACAAAAGTTAATCCTTCTAACTTGACTTTTAAAATCAACTAAAAACATGTTCTATATCTATATGCTAACTTAATGATTTAAAACCGGAAAACACTAAAAACACCGTAAAACCGGATATACGCCGTTGTAGTAACACCGCGGGCTATTTTGGGTTAGTTAATTAAAAACTATGATAAACTTTGATTTAAAAGTTGTTCTTCTGGGAAAATGATTTTTCTTATGAACATGAAACTATATCCAAAAATCATGATTAAACTCAAAGTGGAAGTATGTTTTCCAAAATGGTCATCTAGACGTCGTTCTTTCGACTGAAATGACTACCTTTACAAAAACAACTTGTAACCTGTAATTCTGACTATAAACTTATAATTTTTCTGTTTAGATTCTTAAATTAGAGTTCAATATGAAATCATAGCAAATTGATTCACTCAAAACGGATTTAAAATGAAGAAGTTATGGGTAAAACAAGATTGGATATTTTTGATCTTTTTAGCTACGGGAAATGTTTAAAAAATCTATACAAATCATATCCTAGCTAACTTATATTGTATTATACATGTATTCTAATATATTATGTAATCTTGGGATACCATAGACACGTATGCAAATGTTTTGACATATCATATCGACCCTTGTATATATATTATTTGGAACAACCATAGACACTCCATGTTTGTATGATATTGTTTAAAAACTGCATTCAAGAAACATAAGTCGATGTAATATATTTCTATTGTAAACCATTATGTAATGGTCGTGTGTAAACAGTATATTTTAGATTATCATTATTTGATAATCTACGTAATGTTTTTTTAAAATCTTTATTGATAAAATAAAGGTTATGGTTGTTTTAAAAATGAATGCAGTCTTTGAAAAACGTCTCATATAGAGGTCAAAACCTCGCAACGAAATCAATTAATATGGAACGTTTATAATCAATATGAACGGGACATTTCAGTTGGTATCCGAGCATTGGTCTTAGAGAACCAGAAAATTTGCATTAGTGTGTCTTATCGAGTTTGTTAGGATGCATTAGTGAGTCTGGACTTCGACCGTATTTTCTTTAAAAATGATTGCTTAACATTTTTGTTGGAAACTATATATTATTAACATGTAAATATTATGTGATATATTAATCTCTTAACATGTTTGATATTGTGTGATAGATGTCTACCTCTAGCACAAATCTCATTGACTCACCTAATAATAACGAAGAGTCGAATATATATTGGCAAGATTCACAAGTTCCCGAAGAACCGGAAGAAGAAACGAAACCGGAAGAAGAGGAACCAGAAGAAGAGGAAACGGAAGAAGAAGAGGTTCCGGAGGGGGAATAGTAGGAACCACAGAAAACCGGTCAAATAAAAGAAAATCCTCAACCAATGGACCAAAGTTAATAATGGTCAATGGTGTTTCAGCTAAGGAAGCAAAATATTGGGAAAATTACCAATTTTTCGATGAATCGGATCCTGATGAGGATTTCGATGATGTTATAGAAATTACCTCGACCCAATTTAATGAGGTAAAAGAAAATAATAAGGGAAAATGCTTCAAAATAGAGAAATCTGATTCCGACCCCGATGAACTTTATATGTACCGTCAACACCCGTATTTTCAATATCGTGACAATAACTCGGGAACCTCTAAACCACCAGGTTTTTCTACACCAATGTGGAAAACGACGACTCGTATTAGAGGAACATCATATATCCCTACAAGATTAGGAAAAAGAACCAAGTCCGAAGAAGAAAAAACCAGTGATTCAGATTAGAGGGGTGTAAGCATGTTGTGTAATAAATGTATTGTAGTGTGCTTGTACTTTTATATTCTATGTAAACATTGCTTGTATTGTTTGTTATTACGAATCTAATCCTTGTCTATTTTACAGTATAAAAACAAAATGGACGTTAAGGGTAGACAACCGAATATTTTAGAAGACCTACCAGAAGATATGATTGAGGAAATCTTGTCTAGAGTCGGTCAGAATTCATCAGCACATTTAGTTATGGCGAAATTAACTTGTCAAACATTTGAAAGACTTTCCAGAAATGCCTTAGTTTATAAAAGGCTTTCCTTTGATAGGTGGGGTATATCACATTGGGGAGACTTTAAGTTACGCCATGTTTTCTTTAAAGCATTAAATGCGGAGAACCCAAATGCAATTTTACGCTACGGGTTAAGAACCTATTTTGATTCAACATATCCCAACTTAGGATTTCGTGAATTAGAAAGAGCTTCTAATATGCAACATAAAGAAGCATGTTATGCTTACGGGTTAGTGATGTTTGCTTCTTACCAAAGTGAGAAAAAGAACATCGGATTGCAGCTTTTAAATAAAACTTTCCCACAAGTGACAGATTCAGTAGTTGAGGTGAGAAACAAGGTTTTTAGATTATTACGGGGCTGTTGGATATTACGAAACCCTCGTCCTTTTGACGACATTACAACATGCTGCCTAGCTAATGGTCATAACGGTTATTTTCCACAAGACCAAGGATGGGAAGTCGTCTTAGTAAAACCAGAATGCATGACTTGTTTCTGGACTTATGAATTACATGTCTTTGTTTCCTTTGCTGAACAACTTGCGTATTAACTAGATTTATCTTCAAAACTGTCATGTATCATAGTGTACGATATTTCATGTTATATGTAATATAGCGAAGTTGTAAGTTTGAAGAATATTTGTATGTGATATATTATTATAATCAGTTTTTCATATGGAATTGTAGTAGTTGAATTGTATATTAGCTACTAAGTATGAACTTAACGGGTAGGTAGTACCCGAATTTAAACTTATAAAATGCTAATATGAAGAAAATGCTTTTATAAATGAGTTCATATTATGCTACGATATACTATTGACTACTCTTAATATTCTGTATGATTAAATTGTTTCATTTGACTATTTTGAAGGAAATGGCACCGACTACTCGACACACCAACAATAACTCTGAATCTAGCAATACAGCTAACGGCACAAGAAATCGTGTAGGATGCTCCTACAAAGAATTCACTGCCTGCAAACCTTTGGAATTTGATGGAACCGAAGGACCAATTGGATTGCAATGGTGGACCGAGAAAGTTGAATCGGTGTTTGCCATAAGTAAGTGTACTGAAGAGGACAAAGTTAAGTACGCTACGCATACCTTCACAGGTATTGCGTTAACATGGTGGAATACCTATCTAGAGCAAGTGGGACAAGATGCTGCTTACGCGCTACCGTGGTCAGCATTCAAGCACTTGATGAACGAGAAGTACCGTCCCAGAACCGAGGTCAATAAGCTCAAGTCAGAACTTAGAGGGTTATGAACACAGGGATTTGATATTACTTTGTACGAAAGACGATTCACAGAATTGTGCCTATTGTGTCCGAGAGCGTTCGAAGATGAGGAAGAGAAGATCGACGCGTTTGTGAAAGGGTTACCGGAGAGAATCCAAGAAGATATAAGTTCACATGAGCCTGCCTCCATACAAAAGGCATGTAGAATGGCTCACAAACTAGTGAACCAGATTGAGGGAAGAATTAAAGAACAGGCGGCCGAAGAGGCCAACGTGAAGTTAGTCAAAAGAAAGTGGGAGGAAAATGGTGATAAGAGTCACCAAAAGAACAACAACTATCCCAACAATCGCAACATCAATTGCAACTACAACAAATGGCACAACAACAACAACAACAACTACAATAATCATCCCAACAACAATAACAACCGCAACAACAACAACAATCAGAAGCAACTATGCCAAAGGTGTGAAAAGTATCACTCGGGGTTCTGCACCAAATTTTGCTACAAGTGTAAAAGAAATGGTCATAGCGCGGCGAAGTGTGAGGTCTACGGACCAGGGGTTAACAGAACGAAAGGAACAAATGGTGTCGGAACGAGTAATGGCAGAGCAAGTAGTGTCGGAGCAAGTTATGCCAATGTAGTTTATTATAAATGTGGAAAACCGGGCCACATTATTAGAAATTTCCTGAACCAGGAGAACACGAATGGACAAGGCCGCGGAAGAGTTTTCAATATTAATGCGGCAGAGGCGCAGGAAGACCCGGAGCTTGTTACGGGTACGTTTCTTATTGACAATAAATCTGCTTACATTTTATTTGATTCGGGTGTGGATAGAAGCTATATGAGTAGAGATTTTTGTGCTAAATTAAGTTGTCCATTGACGCCGTTGGATAGTAAATTTTTACTCGAATTAGCAAACGGTAAATTAATTTCAGCAGATAATATATGTCGGAATCGAGAAATTAAACTGGTTAGCGAAACATTTAAGATTGACTTGATACCAGTAGAGTTAGGGAGTTTTGATGTGATAATCGGTATGGACTGGTTGAAAGAAGTGAAAGCAGAGATCGTTTGTTACAAAAATGCAATTCGCATTATACGAGAAAAAGGAAAACCCTTAATGGTGTACGGAGAAAAGGGCAACACAAAGCTACATCTTATTAGTAATTTGAAGGCACAAAAATTAATAAGAAAAGGTTGCTATGCTGTTCTAGCACACATCGAGAAAGTACAAACTGAAGAAAAGAGCATCAATGATGTTCCCGTCGTAAAAGAATTTCTCGATGTATTTCAGAAAGAATTATCGGGACTACCTCCACATCGATCTGTTGAATTTCAAATAGATCTTGTACCAGGAGCTGCACCAATATCTCGTGCTCCTTACAGACTCGCACCCAGCGAGATAAAAGAACTGCAAAGCCAACTGCAAGAACTATTAGAACTTGGTTTCATTCGACCAAGCACATCACCATGGGGAACTCCTGTTTTGTTTATCAAGAAGAAGGATGGTACATTTAGGTTGTGTATTGACTACAGAGAGTTGAACAAACTTACCATCAAAAACCGTTATCCACTGCCAAGAATTGACGACTTATTTGATCAACTACAAGGCTAGTCGGTTTATTCGAAAATCGATTTACGTTCTGGATATCATCAAATGCGAGTAAAGGAGGATGATATTCCAAAAACTGCTTTTAGGACGCGTTATGGTCATTACGAGTTTATGGTTATGCCGTTTGGATTGACTAACGCACCAGTTGTGTTCATGGACCTTATGAACCGAGTGTGTGGGCCATATCTTGACAAGTTTGTCATTGTTTTCATCGATGACATACTTATTTACTCAAAGAATGATCAAGAGCACGAAGAACATTTGAGAAAAGTGCTAGAAGTATTGAGGAAAGAAAAACTGTACGCTAAGTTTTCAAAGTGTGCATTTTGGTTGGAAGAAGTTCAATTCCTCGGCCACATAGTGAACAAAGAAGGTATCCAGGTGGACCCGGCAAAGATCGAAACCGTTGAAAAGTGGGAAACCCCGAAAACTCTGAAACACATACGCCAGTTTTTAGGACTAGCTGGTTACTACAGAAGGTTCATCCAAGACTTTTCCAGAATAGCAAAACCCTTGACCGCATTAACGCATAAAGGGAAGAAATTTGAATGGAAAGATGAACAAGAGAAAGCGTTTCAATTATTAAAGAAAAAGTTAACTACGGCACCTATATTGTCATTACCTGAAGGGAATGATGATTTTATGATATATTGTGACGCCTCAAAGCAAGGTCTCGGTTGTGTATTAATGCAATGAACGAAAGTAATTGCTTATGCGTCTAGACAATTGAAGATTCACGAACAGAATTATACGACGCATGATTTGGAATTAGGCGCGGTTGTTTTTGCATTAAAGACTTGGAGGCACTACTTATATGGGGTCAAAAGTATTATATATACCGACCACAAAAGTCTTCAACACATATTTAATCAGAAACAACTGAATATGAGGCAGCGTAGGTGGATTGAATTGTTGAATGATTAAGACTTTGAGATTCGTTACCACCCGGGGAAGGTAAATGTGGTAGCTGACGCCTTGAGCAGAAAGGACAGAGAACCCATTCGAGTAAAATCTATGAATATAATGATTCATAATAACCTTACTACTCAAATAAAGGAGGCGCAACAAGGAGTTTTAAAAGAGGGAAATTTAAAGGATAAAATACCCAAAGGATCGGAGAAGCATCTTAATATTCGGGAAGACGGAACCCGGTATAGGGCTGAAAGGATTTGGGTACCAAAATTTGGAGATATGAGAGAAATGGTACTTAGAGAAGCTCATAAAACCAGATACTCAATACATCCTGGAACGGGGAAGATGTACAAGGATCTCAAGAAACATTTTTGGTGGCCAGGTATGAAAGCCGATGTTGCTAAATACGTAGGGGAATGTTTGACGTGTTCTAAGGTCAAAGCGGAGCATCAGAAACCATCAGGTCTACTTCAACAACCCGAAATCCCGGAATGGAAATGGGAAAACATTACCATAGATTTCATCACTAAATTTCCAAGGACTGCAAGTGGTTTTGATACTATTTGGGTAATAGTTGATCGTCTCACCAAATCAGCACACTTCCTGTCAATAAGAGAAGATGACAAGATGGAGAAGTTAGCACGACTTTATTTGAAGGAAGTCATCTCCAGACATGGAATACCAATCTCTATTATCTCTGATAGGGATGGCAGATTTATTTCAAGATTCTGGCAGACATTACAGCAAGCATTAGGAACTCGTCTAGACATGAGTACTGCCTATCATCCACAAACTAATGGGCAGAGTGAAAGGACAATACAAATTCTTGAAGACAGGCTACGAGCATGTGTTATTGATTTCAGAAACAGTTGGGATCGACATCTACCGTTAGCAGAATTTTCATACAACAACAGCTACCATTCAAGCATTGAGATGGCGCCGTTTGAAGCACTTTATGGTAGAAAGTGCAGGTCTCCGATTTGTTGGAGTGGAGTGGGGGATAGATAGATTACAGGTCCGGAGATAATCTAAGAAACTACCGAGAAGATCATCCAAATTCAACAACGGTTGAAAACCGCCCAAAGTCGACAAAAGAGCTACACCGACATTAAAAGAAAAGATATAGAATTTGAAATTGGAGAGATGGTCATGCTTAAAGTTGCACCTTGGAAAGGCGTTGTTCGATTTGGCAAACGAGGGAAATTAAATCCAAGGTATATTGGACCATTCAAGATTATTGATCGTGTCGGACCAGTAGCTTACCGACTTGAGTTACCTCAACAACTCATGGCTGTACATAACACTTTCCACGTCTCGAATTTGAAGAAATGTTTTGCTAAAGAAGATCTCACTATTCCGTTAGATGAAATCCAAATCAACGAAAAACTTCAATTCATCGAAGAACCCGTCGAAATAATGGATCGTGAGGTTAAAAGACTTAAGCAAAACAAGATACCAACTGTTAAGGTTTGATGGAATGCTCGTAGAGGACCCGAGTTCACCTGGGAACGAGAAGATCAGATGAAGAAGAAATACCTGCATCTATTTCCAGAAGATTCGTCAACACCTCCAACTGCTTAAAATTTCGGGACGAAATTTATTTAACGGGTAGGTACTGTAGTGACCCGAACTTTTCCATGTTTATATATATTAAATGAAATTGTTATCTACATAATTAAATGTTTCCAACATGTTAAGCAATAAACTTGTTAAGACTTGATTAAATGAAATAAGTTTCATATAGACAATTGATCACCCAAGTTGACCGGCGATTCACGAACGTTACAAAATTGTAAAAACTACATGTTGTGGTATATATATAGACATATATATATGGTTGACATAAGATTATGATGAGTAAGTATCTCACTAAATATATTAACAATGTGTGATATACATAAGAAATGAGATTACTAAGTTAAGAAACTCGAAATGATATATATAACGATTATCGTTGTGATAACGTCTACTAAATACATATGTATCATAATAAGATATTGATACACTATATTTAACATGATAAAATGATATTTAAATATATCATTAAGTGTGTTAACAATGAACTACATATGTAAAAACAAGACTACTAACTCAAGAATTACGAAACGAGACTTATATGTAACGATTATCGTTGTAACGACATTTAAATGTATATATATCATATTAAGATATATTAATATATCATAATATCATGATAATATAATAATTTAACATCTCATTAGATATAATAAACATTGGGTTAACAAAATTTAACAAGATCGTTAACTTAAAGGTTTCAAATCAACATTTACATGTAACGACTAACGATGACTTAACGACTCAGTTAAAATGTATATACATGTAGTGTTTTAATATGTATTCATACACTTTTGAAAGACTTCAAGACACATATCAAAGTACTTCTACTTAACAAAAATGCTTACAATTACATCCTCGTTCAGTTTCATCAACAATTCTACTCGTATGCACCTGTATTCGTACTCGTACAATACACGGCTTTTAGATGTATGTACTATTGGTATATACACTCCAATGATCAGCTCTTAGCAGCCCATGTGAGTCACCTAACATATGTGGGAACCATCATTTGGCAACTAGCATGAAATATCTCATAAAATTACAAAAATATTAGTAATCATTCATGACTTATTTACATGAAAACAAAATTACATATCCTTTATATCTAATCCATATACCAACGACCAAAAACACCTACAAACACTTTCATTCTTCAATTTTCTTCATCTAATTGATCTCTCTCAAGTTCTATCTTCAAGTTCTAAGTGTTCTTCATAAATTCCGTAAGTATAGTTTCATAAAAATCAAGAATACTTCCAAGTTTGCAAGTCCACTTCCAAGTTTGCAAGTCTACTTCCAAGCTTTCTAATCCATTCCAAGTAATCATCTAAGATTAAGGAACCTTTGTTATTTACAGAAGGTTATATTTCTAATTCAAGGTAATATTCACATTCAAACTTTAATTCAATTTCTACAACTATAACAATCTTATTTCGAGTGAAAATCTTACTTGAACTTGTTTTCGTGTCATGATTCTGCTTCAAGAACTTTCAAGCCATCCAAGGATCCTTTGAAGCTAGATCCATTTTTCTCATTTTCAGTAGCTTTATCCAGAAAACTTGAGGTAGTAATGATGTTCATAACATCATTCGATTCATACATATAAAGCTATCTTATTCGAAGGTTTAAACTTGTAATCACTGGAACATAGTTTAGTTAATTCTAAACTTGTTCGCAAACAAAAGTTAATCCTTCTAACTTGACTTTTAAAATCAACTAAACACATGTTCTATATCTATATGATATGCTAACTTAATGATTTAAAATCGGAAAACACGAAAAATACCGTAAAACCGGATATACGCCGTTGTAGTAACACAGCGGGCTGTTTTGGGTTAGTTAATTAAAAACTATGATAAACTTTGATTTAAAAGTTGTTCTTCTGGGAAAATGATTTTTCTTATGAACATGAAACTATATCCAAAAATCATGGTTAAACTCAAAGTGGAAGTATGTTTTCCAAAATGGTCATCTAGACGTCGTTCTTTCGACTGAAATGACTACCTTTACAAAAACGACTTGTAACCTGTAATTCCGACTATAAACTTATACTTTTTCTGTTTGGATTCTTAAATTAGAATTCAATATGAAATCATAGCAATTTGATTCACTCAAAACGAATTTAAAATAAAGAAGTTATGGGTAAAACAAGATTGGATATTTTTGATCTTTTTAGCTACGGGAAATGTTTAAAAAATCTATACAAATCATATCCTAGCTAACTTATATTGTATTATACATGTATTCTAATATATTATGTAATCTTGGGATACCATAGACACGTATGCAAATGTTTTGACATATCATATCGACCCATGTATATATATTATTTGGAACAACCATAGACACTCTATATTCAGTAATGTTGGAGTTAGCTATACAGGGTTGAGGTTGATTCCAAAAATATATATACTTTGAGTTGTGATCTAGCCTGAGACATGTATACACTGGGTCGTGGAATGATTCAAGATAATATATATCGATTTATATCTGTACATCTAACTGTGGACAACTAGTTGTAGGTTACTAACGAGGACAGCTGACTTAATACACTCAAATCTTCAAAACATAATAAAAATGGTTGTAATTATATTTTAATCATACTTTGATATATATGTACATATTTGTATAGGTTCGTGAATCGATCCGTGGCCAAGTCTTATTTTCGAGGAAGGAAATATCTGTGAAAGTGAGTTATAGTCCCACTTTTAAAATCTAATATTTTTGGGATGAGAATACATGCAGGTTTTATAAATGATTTACAAAATAGACACAAGTACGTTTCACATTCTATGGTTGAATTATCGAAATTGAATATACCCCTTTTTATTAAGTCTGGTAATCTAAGAATTAGGGAACAGACACCCTAATTGACGCGAATCCTAAAGATAGATCTATTGGGCCTAACAAACCCCATCCAAAGTACCAGATGCTTTAGTACTTCGAAATTTATATCATATCCGAAGGGTGTCCCGGAATGATGGGGATATTCTTATATATGCATCTTGTTAATGTCGATTATCAGGTGTTCACCATATGAATGATTTTTATCTCTATGTATGGGATGTGTATTGAAATATGAAATCTGGTGGTCTATTGTTACGGTTTGATATATATAGGTTAAACCTATAACTCACCAACATTTTTGTTGACGTTTAAAGCATGTTTATTCTCAGGTGAATACTAAGAACTTCCGCTGTTGCATACTAAAATAAGGACAAGAATTGGAGTCCATGTTTGTATGATATTGTTTAAAAACTGCATTCAAGAAACATATGTCGATGTAATATATTTCTATTGTAAACCATTATGTAATGGTCGTGTGTAAACAGTATATTTTAGATTATCATTATTTGATAATCTACGTAATGTTTTTTTTAAAACCTTTATTGATAAAATAAAGGTTATGGTTGTTTTAAAAATGAATGCAGTCTTTGAAAAACGTCTCATATAGAGGTCAAAACCTTGCAACGAAATCAATTAATATGGAACATTTATAATCAATATGAACGGGACATTTCATCTTTCACCCTCAACTGGTGATAACCGAATCGCAAATCGAGCTTAGAGTAAACGCTCGATCCTTGTAGTTGATCAAAAAGATCGTCAATTCGGGGAAGAGGATACCGATTCTTGATCGTCAATTTATTGAGTTCACGGTAGTCGATACACATGCGGAATGATCCGTCCTTCTTCTTCACAAATAAAATAGGTGCGCCCCAAGGCGAGAAACTTGGTTGGATAAATCCATGGTCTAGCAGTTCTTGTAATTGGCTCTGCAACTCTTGCATTTCGGAAGGTGCGAGTCGATAAGGTGCGCGAGCTACAAGTGCAGCCCCTGGCACTAAATTGATCTGAAAATCCACTGCTCTCGGTAGCGGTAATCTAGGCAATTCTTCCGGAAAGACATCGGAAAATTCGTTCACAATTCGTACATCATCCACGCTCTTCACCTCATTTTCTAACGTTTTCACATGTACTAGAATAGCAAGACGTCCTTTCTTCATGAACTTTTGCGCTTTCATGTAACTAATGAGATTCAGTTTCGAGCTACATCTGTCTCCGTAAATAATTAGTGGCTCACCATCTCCGTGTGGTATATGAAGAGCTTTATCTCTACAGATAATGTCAGCCCTTATCTTGGTCAACCAGTCTATACCGACAATAACATCAAAGCTTTCCAACTTAATGGGTATCAATTCAATCTCGAAATCCACACCAGCTATGTTGATAATAGCTCCTCGGCTAATTTGGTCAACTTTCTCAAGTTTTCCATTGGCTACCTCTACAAGCATACTCTCCTTTAAAGGAACTAACGACCAATTTATCTTAGAGCAAAAGTGTCTACATACATAACTTCTATCGGCACCAGTATCAAATAGAACAGAAGCTAATAGATTGTTGATAATGAATATACATGTAACCAAGTCAGGGTTCTCACGGACATCCCTTGCGTTTACGTTGAAAGCTCTGCCACGCGGTGGTCCGCCGTCCTTTCGCTTGTTGGGACACTCATTTTTGAAGTGGCCCGGTTGTCCACACTCATAACACTTTCTCGGTCCAGTAGGGTTTGTCTTCACATTCAGGGTGGGGATCTTGCAGTCCTTGCCAATATGCTCAGTCCTTTTACATTTTTCACAAACCACGTTGCAGTACCCAGTGTGATGCTTATAGCATCTCTTGCACTACAGCAGACTACCCTTGTAGTTAGAGTTCGAGCTAGTGTTCGGATTGGGGTTCCTCCCATCATTGTGCCTCTTATCGGGGGTTTGATCATAGGCTCTCACCTTGTTGTTGTCCCACTTATGCTTCTCACTACTAACCCCCGATTCGGATTTTGCCTTTTCCAGTTCATCGCTGATAATTTGGTTCATTAAGGTGTGCGCCATGCGCATTGCTTCCGGGACATTAGGTGGCTTAGAAGAGGTGACATTTCCCTAAATGGTCTTAGGAAGTCCCCACAAGTACCTTTCCATCTACATAAACTCCGGGGTAACGATCGTGGGACACATCAGAGCTAATTCCAGATACCTACGGTTGTAACCATCAAGATCGTTTCCACAACCTTCAACTGCCAAAACTCGGCCTCCATTTTCTGTATCTCTGTCCTGGGGCAATACTCCTCAATCATGGCCCCTTTAAATTCTTCCCACGGAGTGGCATAAGCCTCGTCAATACCCTTGTCCTGAGCAAGTGTGTTCCACCATGTTAGTGCGCCGTCCGACAGCGTACATGAGGCATACTTTGTTTTGTTCATCTCTGAGCAGTTGCTTACACGTAACACAGATTCTAATTTCTCAAACCACCTAGTGAGACCAACTGGCCCCTCAGTACCACTAAAGTTGTGGGGCTTGCAGCTTTGGAATTCCTTATAAGTACACCCATTACGAATGGGCTGGTTAACTGGTGGGGCTTGGGGGTTCATTTCCGCTAAAGCTGCGGCTACTCGTTCAGTGATCATTTCTTCGATCTGTGCTGCTGTGGGCTTTGATCTTCTGTTGGCCATTGATGTTCTAAACAAAAATTTTGACTCAAGTCAAAATCCAGTATTCAATAAATAATTATACGGTATATGGTAACCAACATGGGATCAACACAGCACATGTTAATTAAGTAATGCAACTAGGTACAAATACCACAGAATCATCATATAGTAACGTAAATGGAACATCGTACAAAAATTAAACAACCTAAAGTTCCATTCATTAATAAAAAGTTGCATACATTCGCATAAGATTCGTATAATACATGAGTGAAACATGAAACTACAAACGGGATTACATAAAGAAACCTAATACAAAAGCCCTATGGTGACGGTGGGTAAAGGATGTCCATCATGTGGGACACCTGGTCCTCGAGCTCAGTTACCTGAGCACGAAGGGTATCCACCTCCCTCGTCAGTTCCTCGACGGAGGGAGAGGCTGGTGGAGCAGGCAGTGCTGATGGTGCAGGTGGTGCCGGTGGTGCAGATGATGCTGGTGGAGCTGGTGGTACAGACGGTCTAGCACCAGAAGTAGATGTTACGTAACGGGGATCCTTACGTATGAATGGATCAGCAGGATACGGCACAAGCCACTTACGAATGGTAACTATAACCTTCAGTCCATGTGCGTTAACGAACGATCTACCTCCGTTAACCCCCGGAATAACAGTACCATCGAAACGATACCGCTTCTTCGGCGGGGTAGAGGGTGGCTGTACGGGTGCCTCCTCAGGGTCCTCGTCGGAATCATCGTCGCTAGAGTCGTCGGATGATGAGTCGTCAGATGATGAGTCAGAATCATCGGAAGGTGGATGTGCTCGGCCGGTAGTCATCAGTCGGTATCGGCCGGGTGGAATCAGCACAACACTTCCATCAGGAAGGCGTCTAGCCCAATGATTATGCTCATTACGGAACGGAACGTCCCCATATTCCCCAGGAATCACAGCACCACCGGAATGGTGTTGTGGCTCCGAGGGTCCTGGGATGAGTGGAGCTGGAATCTTCGGAGGATCCTCATGTCCGTCTGAGATGATCATTGGGTCGGGTGTGTGGCTACTAGCTCCAGAGGACGAAGCGCCAGGGTCGCTGGAGGGTAAAGAGGACGGGATCTGTGAATCGACAACAATGCAGGTGATGTGGCAGATGAGTCTGAATCGCTCTCCAAAATGATAACAGGCGGGATATCCGACATCTGAACAAGGAAAAATAACTTTTTCCATGTCAGTAAGTCATAAAGCAAGCACGTATTAGGCAAAGTAACTACCAGAGTCTAGATCATCTATAGCAGTAAATAGCATGGCAATAATGACAAGTATCATGCAATCGAAAGCAGATAATAGTACGCAGTAGTGAAATCATGTAGCAGCATACGGCATATAGTAGTAAAAGTGAGCAGCAGCATGCAGCAAGTTCCTCAGAAACAAGTAAACTAGCAAGTTGTAGATTAGTCCTATTAGTGAATCCTATTCGGTCCAGTCTAGACTCACTAATGCAACCTAATTCCCTACAACCAATGCTCTGATACCAAATGTGACGCCCTGTATAAAACCATCGTGTATGGATCATCAACAACAGGATCATTACAAGGTCAAACACTATATGATGTTTTAAAATAAGTTTGCATTCATAAGAAAAGGTGATGTCATAACCAACGTCAAGTGTTTAACATACGATAATGTGCCTCTACGAATAGAAGGCGATAATAATAGTACGTGACCCATAGGTCGTTACAAATTCATTGTTCAAAAGTAATAAAGTTTGTGAATGCAAGATAAACATTTCATGTAAATACATCTCTAACACAAGCAGCGGGTGTCTACAGCAAGACTACAACAGCGGAAGCAACCTAACTCTAAGCACCTGAGAAAACATGCTTAAAAACATCAACATGAATGTTGGTGAGATATAGTTTAAGTATAACAGTAATGTAAGGTAGGCCACGAGATTTCAGTGTTTCAAAACAGTATGAAAAGTATATGTATAATCGTGGGCACTTGGTAACTAACTTAACGTCAATAACACCCCCTAAAAGTACACTTGGCGAGTGCGTAAGTTTATGAAGTATTAAACACCCGTTAAATGCTAGCACTACTAGCCCGAGTGGGGATGTCAAACCCTATGGATCCATATCTAAGATTCGCGTTTTCCAGTTCAAAGACCAATGACTAAACGTTACCGAGCTAAGGGGAAAGTTTATGCCGTTGTATAATCCACACATATATAAAGTTTAAGTACTCGTTCCTAGTATGTAAAACGTAAAATGCGCAAGTATTCTCAGTCCCAAAATAGTTAACGTAAAAAGGGATGCTATAACTCACAGTGGAAAGTAGTAAAAGTCGATACGCGGGAATAGTAAGCAAGTGGTTGGTCCGAAAGGTCCTCAACCTAAGTCAAAAGTTACTAAGTCAGTAAATTGTTCCCAAAGGTTTAAAAGTATGTAAATTAGGTCTTAAGTATCATCATCATTCATCATTTATCAAAAAGGGTAAAGTAAGTTTCAATCAAGAATAGAGTTTGAAATAAAGGCTGATTTCGTTCAGTCGCCACAACCTCTACACAAACTGAAATGAGGTGAGACCAGTGGACATGGCTCCGTATATGAGTCCCCTAGAGGTTGACCAATTTCCAGAACCAAACTTTTCTTCGTTTGACCGTGGCGATGGTTTAAGTGCGAGTAGGTCAGAAATTTCAACACAACGTAAATAGGGTGTAGTGACTTTCGGGAGGCCATAGATCCTAAACCGTAACTCAGATTAAGACGAGGTCTAAATGGAAAATCATCTACTCAAACCGATGAAAATCAACTTTCCAGTTGCCCAGGTGGTCTGATCAGTTTCGGAAAATTGTAAGAAAGGTGTTCCAGTGGGTTCTCAGTGCTTGATGCTCATCACGGTTCTCATCCTTGATGCGTATAGCTTCAAGTGTACAACTCGTTGATGTGTTTGAATCATCTTAACCAAGTTTTGACCATCATAACACTAGTGTAAGTCTAAGATATGTAGCACAACTCACTTAAGAGTTGTAAGCAGTTTGATGAACCAAAGTTACATCAAGATCTTAGATCTGACACATACATGAGTTATAAAAGTAATATTAAGCTACAAATTTGAAAGTAAACTAAATAAACAAGATCTTAAGTTTTAGAACTTAGATCTTAGTTAGATCTTTAAGATCCTAGACTAGAAAGTCTAGATCTAGTGTTCTTAAGTTAGATCCTAAGTTACAAAACTTGGATCTACACTTTAATGAAACCATAAGTTATGAAACTTAGATTTTCAACTTGTAACATGTATATAAGCTTATAAGCTCTTGTTTACAACAAATTTAGAAGACCATAAGCTATAGAAACTTAGATCCAACACAAGTGTATGAAGTTATAACTAGAATGTTATACTTCCATGTTCTTGAACTTATAAAGTTAACTTTAGTTTCAAGAAATATGAGATCAAGTTTAACTAGTAATACTTGACCAAATTAACAATATTACAACTTGAAGTACTTGCAAAAGAAAGAAATAAACTAAAGTTACAAGTATTATGTTCATGTTTGTTTCATACTTAAGAAGATTCAAGTCAAGCTTGGATCTTAAGAATTTAAGTCTACAAAACATGAACACAAGTATGATTATAAAGTTTATGAACTTTAAATCTTATAACATTTAAGTGTAGAACCATAAACTAGTAAGTTTAGATTCTTGTTCTTGGTTCTTCATCAAACAAAAGATGAAAGTAACCAAGATTATATGAAGATACAAGTTAGAAAACTTGATCTTTAACATAAACAATAAACAAGTATGATGATGATGTACTAGAATTCGGTTTTTAAGAGAAAAAGAAGAAGAAAATAAAGTTTGTTTACTTACAAACTAGAGAGAAAAGCTTGGAGAAATGAAAGTGTAAGGAAGTGTGTGTGAAAAATGAAGTAAAATACTAGCAATAAGTAACAAGGAAAATTGAAATGGAATTCCCTCCTCATGCTTGAAGGCTCACGGTTTTGGGAGACAAAAATGGAAGGTCAAAACTTACTTTCAAGTGTTGGAGAATGGTGTAAGCTCAAAATGGTAATAAAGTTAAATGCATGGGAGCTTGGTGCTAGCATGCTTGTGACAAGTCTCTTCATACTTAACTTAATTAATCTAGTTCTTAATCTTAATGAGTCATTAGCATGATGTTGGGCTCCTAATAGTCCATTAAGAAAAGTAGGGTGGGTTTCCAAGTTCATTAACATGAGTCCATGTAAGTAAGTAACAATTAAATAAACAAAGCCCAAGTAATTAACTAGTAACATTAGTTAATTAAAAATGATTAATAATAATTAACCATGAACGTAAATAATATTCCAAATATTATTCGTGAAAAGTACGTGTGTCACAAAGACAAGTCGGGCATGTAAAGTCAAATACGGCAATGAGTAAATGTATAAAAATACACTTAATAAAGCGTAAGTATTAATAATAAATATTAATAAATAAAGTCGAAAAATCCAGGGTCGTTACACAACCCCTGCACCTGCTTAAATTTCGGGACAAAATTTCCGTAACGTGAAGGTACTGTTGTAGTGACCCGAAATTTTCCATGTTTATATATATAATAAATGAAATTGTTATTTACATGATTAAGTGTTTCAAACATGTTAAGCAATCAAACTTGTTAAGACTTGATTAATTGAAATAGGTTTCACATAGACAATTGACCACCCAAGTTGACCGGTGATTCACGAACGTTAAAACTTGTAAAAACTATATGATGAAATATATATGGATATATATATAGTTAACATGATATTATGATAAGTAAACATATCATTAAGTATATTAACAATGAACTACATATGTAAAAGCAAGACTACTAACTTAATGATTTTGAAACGAGACATATATGTAACGATTATCGTTGTAACGACATTTAATGTATATATATCATATTAAGAGATATTCATACATCATAATATCATGATAATATAATAATTTAAAATATAATTTGATATTATAAACATTGGGTTAACAACATTTAACAAGATCGTTAACCTAAAGGTTTCAAAACAACACTTACATGTAACGACTAACGATGACTTAACGACTCAGTTAAAATGTATATACATGTAGTGTTTTAATATGTATTCATACACTTTTGAAAGACTTCAAGACACTTATCAAAATACTTCTACTTAACAAAAATGCTTACAATTACATCCTCGTTCAGTTTCATCAACAATTCTACTCGTATGCACCCGTATTCGTACTCGTACAATACACAGCTTTTAGATGTATGTACTATTAGTATATACACTCCAATGATTAGCTCTTAGCAGCCCATGTGAGTCACCTAACACATGTGGGAACCATCATTTGGCAACTAGCATGAAATATCTCATAAAATTATAAAAATATGAGTAATCATTCATGACTTATTTACATGAAAACAAAATTACATATCCTTTATATCTAATCCATACACCAACGACCAAAAACACCTACAAACAATTTCATTCTTCAATTTTCTTCATCTAATTGATCTCTCTCAAGTTCTATCTTCAAGTTCTAAGTGTTCTTCATAAATTCTACAAGTTCTAGTTTCATAAAATCAAGAATACTTCCAAGTTTGCTAGCTTACTTCCAATCTTGTAGAGTGATCATCCTGTAATGACCCGAACTTTTCCATTTTTATATATATTAATTGAGATTGATATTTACATGATTAAATGTTTCCAACATGTTAAGCAATCAAACTTGTTAAGACTTGATTAATTGAAATATGTTTCATATAGACAATTGACCACCCAAGTTGACCGGTGATTCACGAACGTTAAAACTTGTAAAAACTATACGATGACATATATATGGTTATATATATAGTTAACATGTTTTTATTATAAGTATGTATCTCATTAGGTATTTTAACAATGAGTTATATACATAAAAATGAGACTATTAATTTAAGAAACTCGAAAACGATATATATAACGATTATCGTTATAACAACGTCTTACTAGGTACATATGAATCATATTAAGATATTGATACACTTGGTTAATTATGTTAAATGATAAGTAAATATATTATTAAGTGTATTAACAATGAAATACATATGTAAAAATAAGACTACTAACTTAATGATTTCGAAACGAGACATATATGTAACGATTATCGTTGTAACGACATTTAACTGTATATACATCATACTGAGATATATTATATATCATAATATCATGATAATATAACAATTTAACATCTCATTTGTTATAATAAACAATGGGTTAACAACATTCAACAAGATCATTAACCTAAAGGTTTCAAAACAACATTTACATGTAACGACTAACGATGACTTAACGACTCAGTTAAAATGTATATACATGTAGTGTTTTAATATGTATTCATACACTTTTGAAAGACTTCAAGACACTTATCAAAATACTTCTACTTAACAAAAATGCTTACAATTACATCCTCGTTCAGTTTCATCAACAATTCTACTCGTATGCACCCATATTCGTACTCGTACAATACACAGCTTTTAGATGTATGTACTATTGGTATATACACTTCAATGATCAGCTCTTAGAAGCCCATGTGAGTCACCTAACACATGTGGGAACCATCATTTGGCAACTAGCATGAAATATCTCATAAAATTACAAAAATATGAGTAATCATTCATGACTTATTTACATGAAAACAAAATTACATATCCTTTATATCTAATCCATACACCAACGACCAAAAACACCTACAAACACTTTCATTCTTCAATTTTATTCATCTAATTGATCTCTCTCAAGTTCTATCTTCAAGTTCTAAGTGTTCTTCATAAATTCCAAAAGTTCTAGTTTCATAAAATCAAGAATACTTTCAAGTTTGCTAGCTCACTTCCAATCTTGTAAGGTGATCATCCAACCTCAAGAAATCTTTGTTTCTTACAGTAGGTTATCATTCTAATACAAGGTAATAATCATATTCAAACTTTGGTTCAATTTCTATAACTATAACAATCTTATTTCAAGTGATGATCTTACTTGAACTTGTTTTCGTGTCATGATTCTGCTTCAAGAACTTCGAGCCATCCAAGGATCCATTGAAGCTAGATCCATTTTTCTCTTTTCCAGTAGGTTTATCCAAGGAACTTAAGGTAGTAATGATGTTCATAACATCATTCAATTCATACATATAAAGCTATCTTATTCGAAGGTTTAAACTTGTAATCACTAGAACATAGTTTAGTTAATTCTAAACTTGTTCGCAAACAAAAGTTAATCCTTCTAACTTGACTTTTAAAATCAACTAAACACATGTTCTATATCTATATGATATGCTAACTTAATGATTTAAAACCTGGAAACACGAAAAACACCGTAAAACCGGATTTACGCCGTCGTAGTAACACTGCGGGCTGTTTTGGGTTAGTTAATTAAAAACTATGATAAACTTTGATTTAAAAGTTGTTATTTTGAGAAAATGATTTTTATTATGAACATGAAACTATATCCAAAAATTATGGTTAAACTCAAAGTGGAAGTATGTTTTCTAAAATGGTCATCTAGACGTCGTTCTTTCGACTGAAATGACTACCTTTACAAAAACGACTTGTAACTTATTTTTCCGACTATAAACCTATACTTTTTCTGTTTAGATTCATAAAATAGAGTTCAATATGAAACCATATCAATTTGATTCACTCAAAACGGATTTAAAATGAAGAAGTTATGGGTAAAACAAGATTGGATAATTTTTCTCATTTTAGCTACGTGAAAATTGGTAACAAATCTATTCCAACCATAACTTAATCAACTTGTATTGTATATTATGTAATCTTGAGATACCATAGACACGTATACAATGTTTCGACCTATCATGTCGACACATCTATATATATTTCGGAACAACCATAGACACTATATATGTGAATGTTGGAGTTAGCTATACAGGGTTGAGGTTGATTCCAAAATATATATAGTTTGAGTTGTGATCAATACTGAGATACGTATACACTGGGTCGTGGATTGATTCAAGATAATATTTATCGATTTATTTCTGTACATCTAACTGTGGACAACTAGTTGTAGGTTACTAACGAGGACAGCTGACTTAATAAACTTAAAACATCAAAATATATTAAAAGTGTTGTAAATATATTTAAATATATCTTGAACATACTTTGATATATATGTATATATTGTTATAGGTTCGTGAATCAACCAGTGGCCAAGTCTTACTTCCCGACGAAGTAAAAATCTGTAAAAGTGAGTTATAGTCCCACTTTTAAAATCTAATATTTTTGGGATGAGAATACATGCAGGTTTTATAAATGATTTACAAAATAGACACAAGTACGTGAAACTACATTCTATGGTTGAATTATCGAAATCGAATATGCCCCTTTTTATTAAGTCTGGTAATCTAAGAATTAGGGAACAGACACCCTAATTGACGCGAATCCTAAAGATAGATCTATTGGGCTTAACAAACCCCATCCAAAGTACCGGATGCTTTAGTACTTCGAAATTTATATCATATCCGAAGGGTGTCCCGGAATGATGGGGATATTCTTATATATGCATCTTGTTAATGTCGGTTACCAGGTGTTCACCATATGAATGATTTTTATCTCTATGTATGGGATGTGTATTGAAATATGAAATCTTGTGGTCTATTATTATGATTTGATATATATAGGTTAAACCTATAACTCACCAACATTTTTGTTGACGTTTTAAGCATGTTTATTCTCAGGTGATTATTAAGAGCTTCCGCTGTAGCATACTTAAATAAGGACGAGATTTGGAGTCCATGCTTGTATGATATTGTGTAAAAACTGCATTCAAGAAACTTATTTTGTTGTAACATATTTGTATTGTAAACCATTATGTAATGGTCGTGTGTAAACAGGATATTTTAGATTATCATTATTTGATAATCTACGTAAAGCTTTTTAAAACCTTTATCTATGAAATAAAGTTTATGGTTTGTTTTAAAAATGAATGCAGTCTTTGAAAAACGTCTCATATAGAGGTCAAAACCTCGCAACGAAATCAATTAATATGGAACGTTTTTAATCAATAAGAACGGGACATTTCAGTTGGTATCCGAGCGTTGGTCTTAGAGAACCAGAATTTTGCATTAGTGTGTCTTATCGAGTTTGTTAGGATGCATTAGTGAGTCTGGACTTCGATCGTGTTTACTTGAAAAATGATTGCTTAACAAATTTTGTTGGAAACTATATATTTTTAACATGTGAATATTATGTGATATATTAATCTCTTAACGCGTTTGATATTATGTGATAGATGTCTACCTCTAGAACAAGTCCCATTGACTCACCTAATAATAATGAAGAGTCAAATGTAAATTGGAATGATTCGTGGACTGATTCACAAGTTCCCGAAGAGGAACCGGAAGAAGAGTCGGAACCGGAAGAAGAATCGGAACCGGAAGAAGAATCGGAACCGGATGAAGAAGTAGAACCGGTGGGGGAAATAATAAAACAGTTAAGTAAAAGAAAATCCTCAACCAACCGACCAAGGTTAATTATGGTCAATGGTGTTTCCGCTAAGGAAGCAAAATATTGGGAGGATTACCAATTCTCCGATGAATCGGATTCCGACAAGAATTCCGATGATGTTATAGAAATTACCCCAACTGAATTTAAAAAGGCAAAAGAAAATAATAAGGGAAAGGGCATAAAAATAGAGAAATCTAATTCCAACCACGATGAACTTTATATGTATCGTCAACCCCCGAAGTCCTTAAGTTGTAACAATGACCCGGGAACCTCTAAACCACCAGGTTTTTCTAAACCAATGTGGATTACGATGGCTCGTATTAGGGGAACATCATATATCCCTAGAAACTTGGCAAAACGAACCAAAACCGAAGAAGAAGAAACAAGCGAGTCGGAATAAGATAGTTGTATTCGTGTGGTGTAATATATGTAATATAGTGTGCTTATGCTTTATGATATATGTAAAAATTGCTTGTATTAATAAGTATTTTTTTTTATGAATCTAACTCTTGTCTATTTTACAGTATAAAAACACAAAATGGATAGACAACCCAATATTTTAAGAGACCTACCCAGAGACATGATTGATGAAATCTTGTCTAGAGTCGGTCAGAATTCTTCGGCACAACTATTTAAGGCGAGATCAGTTTGTAAGACATTCGAAGAACGTTCCAAGAATGCCTTGGTTTATAAAAGGCTTTCGTTCGAAAGATGGGGGATATCACATTGGGAAATCCATAAGTCACGATGTGTTTACTTTGACGCATATATTGCGGGGAACCCAAATGCTATTTTACGCAATGGGTTAAGAAATTATTTTGACTCAATATATCTGAATATTGGACTTCGTGATTTAGAAAAAGCGGCTAACATGCAACATAAAGAAGCATGTTATGCTTACGGATTAGTAATGTTCGCTTCTCACCAAAGTGAGAACAAGAACATCGGGCTACAACTATTAAACAAAACGTTCCCACAAGTGACGGAGTCGGTAATTGGGGTAAGAAATGAGGTTATTTAGATTGTTACGGGACGGTTGGACATTACGTAACCCTCGCCCCTTTGACGACGTTACAACACGCTATCTTATCAACGGCCATAACGGTTATGTTCCACAAGACCAAGGATGGGAAGTAATCCTAGTAAAACCAGAATGCATGACTTGTTTCTGGACGTATGAATTACGTGTCTTTATTGCCTTTTCTGAACGACTTGTGTACTAGCTAGAATTATCTTCACAACCATCTTGTATCAAATTTATTGTGTGCTATATTTCTTGCTATATGTAAAATAAGCGGTATTGTAAGTTTGTAAAATATTGTGTAAAAGTTTGAACGCGAAATATTATTATAATCAGTTTTTCATATAGAATTGTAGTAGTTGAATTGTATATTAGCTACTAAGTATGAACTTAACGGGTAGGTACTACCCGAATTTAAACTTATAAAACGCTAATATGAAGAAAAAGCTTTTATAAATGAGTTCATATTATGCTACGAAATACTATTAACTACTCTTAATATTCTGTATGATTAACTTGTTCCATTTGACTATTTTGAAGGAAATGGCACCGACTACTCGACACACCGTAAATATGAATGAAGAGGAATTCCGTACTTTTCTAGCTTCAAACATAGCCGCAGTACAGGCTGCGCTACATACCAACAATAACCTTGGATCTGGCAGTACAGGAAATCGTGTAGGATGCACCTACAAAGAATTCACTGCCTGCAAACCTTTGGAATTTGATGGAACCGAAGGACCGATCGGATTGAAACGGTGGACCGAGAAGGTCGAATCGGTGTTTGCCATAAGTAAGTGTACTGAAGAGGATAAAGTGAAGTACGCTACGCATACCTTCACAGGTTCTGCGTTAACATGGTGGAATACCTATCTAGAGCAAGTGGGACAAGACGATGCGTACGCACTACCGTGGTCAGCATTCAAGCACTTGATGAACGAGAAGTACCGTCCCAGAACCGAGGTCAATAAGCTCAAGACAGAACTTAGAGGGTTACGAACCCAAGGATTTGATATTACCACGTACGAAAGACGATTCACAGAATTGTGCCTATTGTGTCCGGGAGCATTCGAAGATGAGGAAGAGAAGATCGACGCATTTGTGAAAGGATTACCGGAAAGAATCCAAGAAGATATAAGTTCACACGAGCCCGCCTCCATACAACAGGCATGTAGAATGGCTCACAAACTAGTGAACCAGATTGAAGAAAGAATTAAAGAACAGACTGCTGAAGAGGCCAATGTGAAGCAAGTCAAAAGAAAGTGGGAGGAAAACGGTGATAAGAATCACCAATACAACAACAACAGCAATTACAACAATAATCGCAACAATTATCCCAACAATCGCAACATCAATCGCAACTACAACAAACGGCCCAACAACAACAACAATAACAACAACAACAACAGCAACTACAACAATCATCCCAACAACAATAATAACCGCAACAACAACAACAATCAGAAGCAGCTATGCCAAAGGTGTGAAAAGTATCACTCGGGGTTCTGCACCAAATTTTGCAACAAGTGTAAAAGAAATGGTCATAGCGCGGCGAAGTGTGAGGTCTACGGACCAGGGGTTAATAGAACGAAAGGAACAAATGGTGTCGGAACGAGTAATGGCGGAGCAAGTATTGTCGGAGCAAGTAATGCCAATGTAGTTTGTTATAAATGTGGAAAACTGGGCCACATTATTAGAAATTGCCCGAACCAGGAGAACACGAATGGACAAGGCAGCGGAAGAGTTTTCAATATTAATGCGGCAGAGGCACAGGAAGACCCGGAGCTTGTTACGGGTACGTTTCTTATTGACAATAAATCTGCTTATGTTTTATTTGATTCGGGTGCGGATAGAAGCTATATGAGTAGAGATTTTTGTGCTAAATTAAGCTGTCCATTGACACCTTTGGATAGTAAATTTTTACTCGAATTAGCAAATGGTAAATTAATTTCAGCAGATAATATATGTCGGAATCGAGAAATTAAACTGGTTAGCGAAACATTTAAGATTGATTTGATACCAGCAGAGTTAGGGAGTTTTGATGTGATAATCGGTATGGACTGGTTGAAAGAAGTGAAAGCAGAGATCGTTTGTTACAAAAATGCAATTCGCATTATACGAGAAAAAGGAAAACCCTTAATGGTGTACGGAGAAAAGGGCAACACGAAGCTACATCTTATTAGTAATTTGAAGGCACAAAAACTAATAAGAAAAGGTTGCTATGCTGTTCTAGCACACGTCAAGAAAGTACAAACTGAAGAAAAGAGCATCAATGATGTTCCCATTACAAAAGAATTTCCCGATGTATTTCCGAAAGAATTACCGGGATTACCCCCACAGCGATCCGTTGAATTTCAAATAGATCTTATACCAGGAGCTGCACCAATAGCTCGTGCTCCTTACAGACTCGCACCCAGCGAGATGAAAGAACTGCAAAGCCAATTACAAGAACTTTTAGAGTGTGGTTTCATTCAACCAAGCACATCACCGTGGGGAGCTCCTGTTTTGTTTGTCAAGAAGAAAGATGGTACATTCAGGTTGTGTATCGACTACCGAGAGTTGAACAAACTTACCATCAAGAACCGCTACCCACTACCGAGAATCGACGACTTATTTGATCAACTACAAGGCTCGTCTGTTTATTCAAAGATTGACTTACGTTCCGGGTATCATCAAATGCGGGTGAAAGAAGATGATATTCCAAAGACTGCTTTCAGAACACGTTACGGTCATTACGAGTTTATGGTCATGCCGTTTGGTTTAACTAATGCACCAGCTGTGTTCATGGACCTCAAGAACCGAGTGTGTGGACCATACCTTGACAAGTTTGTCATTGTTTTCATTGATGACATACTTATTTACTCAAAGAATGACCAAGAACACGGTGAACATTTGAGAAAGGTGTTAGAAGTATTGAGGAAGGAAGAATTGTACGCTAAGTTTTCAAAGTGTGCATTTTGGTTGGAAGAAGTTCAATTCCTCGGTCACATAGTGAACAAAGAAGGTATTAAGGTGGATCCGGCAAAGATAAAAACTGTTGAAAAGTGGGAAACCCCGAAAACTCTGAAACACATACGCCAGTTTTTAGGACTAGCTGGTTACTACAGAAGGTTCATCCAAGACTTTTCCAGAATAGCAAAACCCTTGACTGCATTAACGCATAAAGGGAAGAAATTTGAATGGAATGATGAACAAGAGAAAGCGTTTCAGTTATTGAAGAAAAAGCTAACTACGGCACCTATATTGTCATTGCCTGAAGGGAATGATGATTTTGTGATTTATTGTGACGCATCAAAGCAAGGTCTCGGTTGTGTATTAATGCAATGAACGAAGGTGATTGCTTATGCGTCTAGATAATTGAAGATTCACGAACAAAATTATACGACGCATGATTTGGAATTAGGCGCAGTTGTTTTTGCATTAAAGACTTGGAGGCACTACTTATATGGGATTAAAAGTATTATATATACCGACCACAAAAGTCTTCAACACATATTTAATCAGAAACAACTGAATATGAGGCAGCGTAGGTGGATTGAATTATTGAATGATTACGACTTTGAGATTCGTTACCACCCGGGGAAGGCAAATGTGGTAGTCGATGCCTTGAGCAGGAAGGACAGAGAACCCATTCGAGTAAAATCTATGAATATAATGATTCATAATAACCTTACTACTCAAATAAAGGAGGCGCAACAAGGAGTTTTAAAAGAGGGAAATTTAAAGGATAAAATACCCAAAGGATCGGAGAAGCATCTTAATATTCGGGAAGACGGAACCCGGTATAGGGCTGAAAGGATTTGGGTACCAAAATTTGGAGATATGAGAGAAATGGTACTTAGAGAAGCTCATAAAACCAGATACTCAATACATCCTGGAACGGGGAAGATGTACAAGGATCTCAAGAAACATTTTTGGTGGCCGGGTATGAAAGCCGATGTTGCTAAATACGTAGGAGAATGTTTGACGTGTTCTAAGGTCAAAGCTGAGCATCAGAAACCTTCAGGTCTACTTCAACAACCCGAAATCCCGGAATGGAAATGAGAAAACATTACCATGGATTTCATCACTAAATTGCCAAGGACTGCAAGTGGTTTTGATACTATTTGGGTAATAGTTGATCGTCTCACCAAATCAGCACACTTCCTGCCAATAAGAGAAGATGACAAGATGGAGAAGTTAGCACGACTGTATTTGAAGGAATTCGTCTCCAGACATGGAATGCCAATCTCTATTATCTCTGATAGGGATGGCAGATTTATTTCAAGATTCTGGCAGACATTACAGCAAGCATTAGGAACTCGTGTAGACATGAGTACTGCCTATCATCCACAAACTGATGGGCAGAGTGAAAGGACGATACAAACGCTTGAAGACATGCTACGAGCATGTGTTATTGATTTCGGAAACAGTTGGGATCGACATCTACCGTTAGCAGAATTTTCCTACAACAACAGCTACCATTCAAGCATTGAGATGGCGCCGTTTGAAGCACTTTATGGTAGAAAGTGCAGGTCTCCGATTTGTTAGAGTGAAGTGGGGGATAGACAGATTACGGGTCCGGAGATTATACAAGAAACTACCGAGAAGATCATCCAAATTCAACAACGGTTGAAAACCGCCCAAAGTCGACAAAAGAGCTACGCTGACATTAAGAGAAAAGATATAGAATTTGAAATTGGAGAGATGGTCATGCTTAAAGTTGCACCTTGGAAAGGCGTTGTTCGATTTGGTAAACGAGGGAAATTAAATCCAAGGTATATTGGACCATTCAAGATTATTGATCGTGTCGGACCAGTAGCTTACCGACTTGAGTTACCTCAACAACTCGCGGCTGTACATAACACTTTCCACGTCTCGAATTTGAAGATATGTTTTGGTAAAGAAGATCTCACTATTCCGTTAGATGAAATCCAAATCAACGAAAAACTTCAATTCATTGAAGAACCCATCGAAATAATGGATTGTGAGGTTAAAAGACTTAAGCAAAACAATATACCAATTGTTAAGGTTCGATGGAATGCTCGTAGAGGACCCGAGTTCACCTGGGAATGAGAAGATCAGATGAAGAAGAAATACCCGCATTTATTTCCAGAAGATACGTCAACACCTCCAACTGCTTAAAATTTCGGGACGAAATTTCCGTAACGGGAAGGTACTGTTGTAGTGACCCGAACTTTTCCATGTTTATATATATAATAAATGAAATTTTTATTTACATGATTAAGTGTTTCCAACATATTAAGTAATCAAACTTGTTAAGACTTGATTAATTGAAATAGGTTTCATATAGACAATTGGCCACCCAAGTTGACCGGTGATTCACGAACGTTAAAACTTGTAAAAACTATATGATGACATATATATGGATATATATATATATATATATATATATATATATATATATATATATATATATATATATATATATATATAGTTAACATGATATTATGATAAGTAAACAAATCATTAAGTATATTAATAATGAACTACATATGTAAAAGCAAGACTACTAACTTAATGATTTTGAAACGAGACATATATGTAACGATTATCGTTGTAACGACATTTAATGTATATATATCATATTAAGAGATATTCATACATCATAATATCATGATAATATAATAATTTAAAATCTCATTTGATATTATAAACATTGGGTTAACAACATTTAACAAGATCGTTAACCTAAAGGTTTCAAAACAACACTTACATGTAATGACTAACGATGACTTAACGACTCAGTTAAAATGTATATACATGTAGTGTTTTAATATGTATTCATACACTTTTGAAAGACTTCAAGACATTTATCAAAATACTTCTACTTAACAAAAATGCTTACAATTACATCCTCGTTCAGTTTCATCAACAATTCTACTCGTATGCACCCGTATTCGTACTCGTACAATACACAGCTTTTAGATGTATGTACTATTGATATATACACTCCAATGATCAGCTCTTAGCAGCCCATGTGAGTTACCTAACACATGTAGGAACCATCATTTGGCAACTAGCATGAAATATCTTATAAAATTATAAAAATATGAGTAATCATTCATGACTTATTTAAATGAAAATAAAATTACATATCCTTTATATCTAATCCATACACCAACGACCAAAAACACCTACAAACACTTTAATTCTTCAATTTTCTTCATCTAATTGATCTCTCTTGAGTTCTATCTTCAAGTTCTAAGTGTTCTTCATATATTCTACAAGTTCTAGTTTCATAAAATCAAGAATACTTCCAAGTTTGCTAGCTTACTTCCAATCTTGTAGAGTGATCATCCAACCTCAAGAAATCTTTCTTATTTACAGTAAGATATCTTTCTAATATAAGGTAATACTCATATTCAAACTTTGATTCAATTTCTATAACTATAACAATCTTATTTCGAGTGGAAATCTTACTTGAACTTGTTTTCGTGTCATGATTCTACTTCAAGAACTTTCAAGCCATCCAAGATCCTTTTAAGCTAGATCCATTTGTCTCTTTTCCAGTAGGTTTATTCACAAAATTTTAGGTAGTAATGATGTTCATAACATCATTCGATTCATACATATAAAGCTATCTTATTCGAAGGTTTAAACTTGAAATCACTAGAACATAGTTTAGTTAATTCTAAACTTGTTCGCAAACAAAAGTTAATCCTTCTAACTTGACTTTTAAAATCAACTAAACACATGTTCTATATCTATATGATATGCTAACTTAATGATTTAAAACCTGGAAACACGAAAAACACCATAAAACTGGACATACGCCGTCGTAGTAACACCGCGGGCTGTTTTGGGTTTGATAATTAAAAACTATGATAAACTTTGATTTAAAAGTTGTTCTTCTAGGAAAATGATTTTTCTTATGAACATGAAACTATATCCAAAAATCATGGTTAAACTCAAAGTGGAAGTATGTTTTTCAAAATGGTCATCAAGACGTCGTTCTTTCGACTGAAATGACTACCTCTTACAAAAATGACTTGTAACTTATATTTCTGACTATAAACCTATAATTTTTCTGTTTAGATTCATAAAATAGAGTTCAATATGAAACCATAGCAATTTTATTCACTCAAAACGGATTTAAAATGAAGAAGTTATGGGTAAAACAAGATTGGATATTTTTTTATTTTTGTAGCTACGGGAAATATTAACAATTGTATACAAATCATATCCTAGCTAACTTATATTGTATTATACATGTATTCTAATATATTATGTAATCTTGGGATACCATAGACACGTATGCAAATGTTTTGACATATCATATCGACCCATGTATATATATTATTTGGAACAACCATAGACACTCTATATGCAGTAATGTTGGAGTTAGCTATACAGGGTTGAGGTTGATTCCAAAAATATATATACTTTGAGTTGTGATCTAGCCTGAGACGTGTATACACTGGGTCGTGGATTGATTCAAGATAATATATATCGATTTATTTCTGTACATCTAACTGTGGACAACTAGTTATAGGTTACTAACGAGGACAGCTGACTTAATAAACTTAAAACATCATAATGTATTAAAAGTGTTGTAAATATATTTTGAACATACTTTGATATATATGTACATATTTGTTATAGGTTCGTGAATCGACCAGTGGCCAAGTCTTACTTCCCGACGAAGTAAAAATCTGTGAAAGTGAGTTATAGTCCCACTTTTAAAATCTAATATTTTTGGGATGAGAATACATGCAGGTTTTATAAATGATTTACAAAATAGACACAAGTACGTGAAACTACATTCTATGGTTGAATTATCAAAATCGAATATGCCCCTTTTTATTAAGTCTGGTAATCTAAGAATTAGGAAACAGACACCCTAATTGACGCGAATCCTAAAGATAGATCTATTGGGCCTAACAAACCCCATTCAAAGTACCGGATGCTTTAGTACTTCGAAATTTATATCATATCCGAAGGGTGTCCCGGAATGATGGGGATATTCTTATATATGCATCTTGTTAATGTCGGTTACAAGGTGTTCACCATATGAATGATTTTTATCTCTATGTATGGGATGTGTATTGAAATATGAAATCTTGTGGTCTATTGTTACGATTTGATATATATAGGTTAAACCTATAACTCACCAACATTTTTGTTGACGTTTAAAGTATGTTTATTCTTAGGTGAATATTAAGAGCTTCCGGTGTTGCATACTAAAATAAGGATAAGATTTGAAGTTCATGTTTGTATGATATTGTGTAAAAACTGCATTCAAGAAACATATGTCGATGTAATATATTTCTATTGTAAACCATTATGTAATGGTCGTGTGTAATCAGTATATTTTAGATTATCATTATTTGATAATCTACGTAATGTTTTTTTAAAACCTTTATTGATAAAATAAAGGTTATGGTTGTTTTAAAAAGGAATGCAGTCTTTGAAAAATGTCTCATATAGAGGTCAAAACCTAGCAATGAAATCAATTAATATGGAACGTTTATAATCAATATGAACGGGACATTTCAACTGTCACGACCCTACTTTTTCCGTTACCTTTTACCGTTTATTATTTAACGTCCGTTAATTGTTATTCATGCCACATCATTTCTATGACCTATATTATTATTTTAGTAATAATATATTAATTATTATGTGTTATGTGAATATTGGTATTCATATTTTAAAATGTACGTTTATACGAATCGTGGATTTCTATCCGGCGAACATTTTCTGTTTTCAAATCAACGGTCAATTTTTTGGGTTTTTTTAAATCCAAATTATTTTAAATATGATATTTTAATGTCATATGATTATATAGAGTGTTTATATATTTTATTCTTCGCGTATTTATTATCTCTCCGAAGAATTAATCGCGTAGCGTTGTTTTCGCGTTTCGGGTTTCAATCGAGCGTTCGGGCCACAAGTAAATTATCAAACAACAAAATTGGTTCCCCATACCCACCCATTTGGTCGAACCAAATGGGGAGGGGTATACCCCTTCTCATTTTTCCATTTTGCATTTTATGTTTCATTTTACCACTTCACTACTAAACCTGGCATTTTATTTTGCTCTCTCCTCTTCCTCCCTCCCTTCTTAGCTGTCGCCCAACCTCACACCATCATCATCATCTTCAATCAATTATAGCTTGGATCAAAGGGCTTTTCACATATTCGAATTCTACACAACGATCTCTACGCGTTCATACTCTTTGATTCTTGATTAAGGTATAAACTCTAACCCTAACTTTTTAATTTTTCTTTAATTTTTCTGTTTTTATATGTTATTATGATTGTATAGTAATTATATGTTGATGGATTGTTGATTGTATGCGTAGAATCACTCGTTAATTCATGATTTCGGTTTGATTGATTTTGGACAGCGGAGTATTTGATCATTTCTGTAAACTTAACTGATGTTTTTGTAAAATTAAAGTGTTTAGATGTGTTCCTCTCATCAAGACATTGATTTAAGACTCCGGATTTATGTTATTTCGATTCCCGGAGCTTAAGATGAACTTTCATGTTCGGGTCATCGAAATCCGAGCCACGGATCACCCGTTATGACTAGAACATGTTTTTAAACGGATTAAAGCTCCAAGTTGAATGGTGGCTGTTAGTCACGATTTGGTGGCTGTTCTTGGGGTGTTCTTGAGTGTACTAATGTGTCGGGTGCTTTGGTTAGGCGAAGATATATATAAGACTCGCCGAAAACCGATACCCGGGACTCAAGTTATGACCCGATGAACTTTTAATTAAAACTTATGGTTATAAAATGGAACTTGTGATATAAATAATGATTTTCATTATTAATAAATTACTTATGATATAAAAAGTAATTAATTTAATTTAAGACTTATGATATATATATTTATTATATCATTTATTAATTACATTATGATTTAATTAAACATTTAATTAAACTTATGATTAATAATACTTTTATTATTAATGAAAAATACTTATGATAAGTATTAAACTTATGTTTTGAGATTATTATAATAAGGCTTATAATAAGGATTAATTAATTATTTAATTATTATTAGGCTTAGTCATTATTTAATTATAATTTAATTATTAAATACTTATGGTTTAATAATTATAATTAAGTACTTATGATATAATTAATAATTCATTATTAATTAATAATACTTATGATATGATTAAAAATTTATTATTAATTAATAATACTTATGTTATGACTAATATTTAATTAATTAATTAAATACTTATGCTATATTAATTATATCATTTAAACTTATGTTAACTTTAATAATTCAATTTAATTTAATTAAACTTATGTTATACATATATGACTTTAAATAACATTATAACTTATATTATTATTATAATTTATACTTTAAAAATTAATGTTGACTATGTTTGACCAAGGTTGACTTTTGAGTTGACTTTCGGTTGACTTTGACTTTTAGCTGACTTTGTTGACTTTCTAATTAAGGAAACTTTCCTAAGTTATAAACTTTCCAAAAATAGCAACTTTTTAAATATGGAAACTTTTCAAAAATAGAAACTTTCCAAAAATAGAAATTTTCTTAAAATAGAAACTTTCCAAAAATGGAAACCTGCTAAAAATAGAAACTTTATAAAAATAGAAAGTACGTGTCCTTACGCTGTTCTGATCAAACCAAAGCATGTTGTGTGTTGTTCTATGTTTACTTGCAATAAGTACTATATCTATCATACTAAGACTTGACCTAAGTTAGTTATTTATATCGACCTGCTTTATTTATAGGTCGGCGTTGTGATCATTCTTGATCACTTTACTTCATTTGATGTTCGCTTTTTGTGTGGTTACTTCATTTGCTTTAAGGTGAGTTATAGTCCCGTTTTCATACTATTTTAAAGTATTTTAGGATGTGATTACATGCATTTTGTTTTACATTTAGACACAAGTGGCAATTAAATTTAAATTATACATTATGAGCTGAAAGAAAATATTCCCTAGTCTGGTAACTGTAATCACTATTTTCTACTGGTGAACGCGAATCCTATGGATAGATCTATCGGGCTTGACAGCCCCATTTTGAGCTAATCGCGCTAGTAATTTATAATCGAAATGTATTAGTACTTCGTATTTATTTGAAGATACACATGTTCAGTGTATATATAGTGTTTGGCAATGGTAAGTAAATGGTTAAGTGGTTACCAGGTGGCTCATAGATAATGGGATAATATTTTATGTTTTCTAACATTTTAAATCTTGTGCTCTAAAGTTTATTCATTTATTTAAACCTATAATTCACTCAACATTTTTGTTGACAGTTTACTCGCATGTTTTCACAGGTACTTGATTTTTTTGATGCTTCCGCTGTGTTAGAAGTGTCTGCATGCATTTGGGCAGATTTTGTTAAACAATTTATGAAACATTAAACTTGCATTCTCTTCTTGGATATTTAAGGTTGTGGGTATTTGGTTGGCTATGTTTTATCTCAACTTTGGATATTTAATATGTTGGGTTTGTTTAAACTACATATTTTGATAAATTTCCTTTTTGGGAAATTTTTTGAATAAAAGAATGCAATGTTGTTTATTAAATTCATTTAAAGTTCGATCAAGCTGTGGGACCAAGTGACGGAGCCGTTAAGTGTACTTGACGGGGCCATCACACTATGTACGTATGTATATGATTTACTTGCTTGCGTTAGATGTGGTTTAGTGATTTTCGTGCGTTGGGTTCACTAGAGCGTTATCCGTGAGTTCGGTTCACTCAAGTTCGTGTATTCGATACCACATCAGGTGAAGTGGTGAAAATAGTGTGTTTGTATCACCATGAGTGTTATGGTGAAAATCGTGTATTCGTATCACCATGACATGTGTGAGATGGGTGGGTGTGGAAAATCTCATATTTCACTTTAGTTCGTGTGTTCGATACTGAAAATCTCATCGGGATTGGAATCAGGTTTTTCTATTTTGATGCCTTTTCCCTTATTATTTTCTTTCGCTTTCTCAAATTGGGTCGGGGTAATTTCTATAACATCATCGAAATCCTCGTCGGGATCCGATTCATCAGAAAATTGGTAATTTTCCCAATATTTTTCCTCCTCATCGGAGACACCACAAACCATTTTTAATTTTGGACCATTGGTTGAAGATTTTTTTTTATTTAACCGTTTTTCTGTAGTTTTTATTATTTCCTCCCCCGGAACTTCTTCTTCTTCCGGTTCCTCTTCTTCCGGTTCCTCTTCGGAAACTTGTGAATCGTTCCAAAATATATTCGACTCTTCATTATTATTAGGTGAGTCGATGGGATTTGTACTATAGGTAGACATCTATCACACAATATCAAACATGTTAAGAGATTAATATATCACATAATATTTTCATGTTAACAATATATAGTTTCCAACAAAAGTGTTAAGCAATCGTTTTTAAGAAAACAAGGTCGAAGTCCAGACTCACTAATGCATCTTAACAAACTCGATAAGACACACTAATGCAAATTTTCTGGTTCTCTAAGACCAACGCTCGGATACCAACTGAAATGTCCCGTTCATATTGAGATTATAAATGTTTCGTATTAATTGATTTCTTTGCGAGGTTTTTTGACCTCCATATGAGACGTTTTTCAAAGACTGCATTCGTTTTTAAAAACAAACCATAATCTTTATTTTATCGACAAGGTTTAAAGGACACCACCTATCTTATCAAGAAATGATAATCTAAAAATATCACACTTACACACGACCAATACATATTGGCTTACAATATTACTATGTTACAACAAAGTAAGATCTCGAATGCAGTTTTAAAACGATATTATACAAGCATGCTGGCACCAAATCTTGTCCATATTTTAGCATGCAACAGCAGAAGCTCTTAATAATCACCTGAGAATAAACATGCTTTAAACGTCAACAAAAATGTTGGTGAGTTATAGGTTTAACCTATATATCAAATTGTAATAATAGATCACAAGATTTCATCTTTCGATAACATGCAATCTGCATAAAAATCATTCATATGGTTGAACACCTGGTAACCGACATTAATAAAATGTATCTAGAATATCCCCATATATAAACATCGAAGTACTAAAGCAGTTCAAATTCTCTGACTGGGGCGTGTCAAAGCCCATAGATCTATCTTTAGGATTCGCATCAATTGGTGGCAATTATAATAAACACCAATTCTTAGGCTACCAAGTTCAACAAGGGCGATATCCGGTATAATGATTCAACATAGAATGTAGTTTCAATACTTGTGTCTATTTTGTAAATCATTTTCAAAACTGCATGTATTCTCATCCCAAAAATATTATATAGTAAAAATGAGACTATAACTCACTTTCACAGATTTTTTCTTCGTCGGGAAAATAAGAATTGGCCACGGGTCGATTCACGAACCTATAATAAATATATACATATATATCAAAGTATGATCGAAATATATTCATACCATATTTTATTATGTTTTAACGATTTAAGTTTGTTAAGTTTACAGTCCAACGTTGTAGTCCACAATTAATTGTCCACAGTTAGTAATACAGAAATAAATCAATATATATTATCTCGAATCAATCCACGACCCAGTGTATACAAGTCTCAGGCTAGATCACAACTCAAAGTATATATATATATTATTTTGGAATCAACCTCAACCCTGTATAGCTAACTCAAGCATTACTGCATATAGAGTGTCTATCGTTGTTCCAAATAATATATAGAGATGGCGTCGATATGATATGTCAAAACATTGTATATGTGTCTATGGTATCCCAAGATTACATAATATATGTTAGAATACATGTATAATACAATATAAGTTAGTTAAGTTATGATTAGTATAGATTTGTTACAAATTTCACGTAGCTACAACAAGTAAAAACATCCAATTTTGTTTTACCCATAACTTCTTCGTTTTAAATCCGTTTTGAGTGAATCAAATCGCTATGGTTTCATATTGAACTGAAATTTATGAAACTAAACAGAAAAAGTATAAGTTTATAGTCGGAATTATAAGTTACAAGTCGATTTTTTAAGAGGTAGTCATTTCAGTCGAAAGAACGACGTCTTGATGACCATTTTGAAAAACATACTTCCACTTTGAGTTTAACCATGATTTTCGGATATAGTTTCATGTTCATAAGACAAAAATCATTTTTCCAGAATAACAGCTTTTAAATCAAAGTTTATCATAGTTTTTAATTAACTAACCCAAAACAGCCCCCGGTTTTACTACGACGGCGTATGTCCGGTTTTACGGTGTTCTTCGTGTTTCCAGGTTTTAAATCATTAAGTTAGCATATCATATAGATATAGAACATGTGTTAGTTGATTTTAAAAGTTAATTTAGAAGGATTAACTTTGTTTGCGAACAAGTTTAGAATTAACTAAACTATGTTCTAGTGATTACATGTTCAAATCTTCGAATAAGATAGTTATATATATATGAATAGAATGATGTTATGAACATCATTACTACCATAAGTTTAGTAGATAAACCTACTGGAAATGACAAAAATTGATCTAGCTTCAAAGGATTCTTGGATGGCTTGAAAGTTCTTGAAGTAGAATCATGACACGAAAACAAGTTCAAGTAAGATTTTCACTCGAAATAAGATTGTTATAGTTATAGAAATTGAATCAAAGTTTGAATATGAGTATTACCTTGAATTGGAAAGATATATTACTGTAAATAAGAATGATTTATTGATATTGGATGAACACTTGAAATGGATTTGCAAGATTGGAAGTAAGCTAGTAAATTTGAAAGTGTTCTTGATGTGTTCTTGATGTGTTCTTGAGTTGTTGTTTTGTATGTTGATCTAGGTTAGGATTTATGAGCTAGATTAAGCTAGATTTTGATGAAGATGATGAAGAACACTTAGAACAATGGAAGAACACTTGAGAGAGAGTAATGTGATTCAAGAAAATTGTAAAGTGAATGTGTTTGTGTGCTTCCTCTTTCACGTAAATATGGGATGGCATTATAGTCTCCATAAGTTTGTAATTTTGTGAGATATTTTATGCTAGATGTTAAATGATGGTTCCCACATGTTTAGGTGACTCACAAGAGCTGCTAAGAGCTAATCATTGGAGTATATATACCAATAGTACATACATTTAGAAGCTGGCTATTGTACGAGTACGAATACGGGTGTATACAAGTAGAATTGTTATTGAAAATGAATGATGATGTAATTGTAAGTATTTTTATTAAGTAGAAGTACTTTGATATATGTCATTAAGGCTTTCAAAAGTGTATCAATACATATTAATACAATACATATATATACATTTTAACTGGGTCGTTAAGTCATCGTTAGTCATTACATGTAAGTGTTGTTTTGAAACCTTTAAGTTAACGATCTCATTTAATGTTGTTAACCCACTGTTTATTACATCTAATGAGATGTTAAATTATTACATTATCATGATGTTATGATGTATGAATATATCTTAATATGATATATATATATATATATATATATATATATATATATATATATATATATATATATATATATACACACACATTAAAATGTCGTTACAACGATAATCGTTACATATATTTCTCGTTTCGAAATTCTTAAGTTAGTAGTCTTGTTTTACATATGTTGTTCATTGTTAACATACCTAATGATATATATAATTATCATTTTATCATGTTAAATTTAGTGTAACAATAACTTAATATGATACTTATGTATTTAGTGTAACAGATTCAATGGAGAAGCTTACTCGTTTGTACTTGAAGGAAATTGTTTCCAGACATGGTGTTCCTGTATCTATTATTTCAGACCGAGACAGTCGATTCATATCAAGGTTTTGGCAATCCTTACCGGAAGCTTTGGGAACTAAGTTGGATATGAGCATCGCTTATCATCCTCAGACGGATGGTCTGAGTGAAAGGACCATTCAAATGTTAGAAGACATGTTGCGAGCGTGTGTTATTGATTTTGGTAATGGGTGAGATAGATATTGGCCGTTGGCTGAATTTTCTTATAATAACAGCTATCATGCAAGTATTAAAGCCGCATCGTTTGAAGCTATGTATGGTAGAAAGTGTAGGTCTCCTATCTGTTGGAATGAGGTTGGGAATGCTCAACTCACAGGCCCGGAAATTATTCATGAGACTACCGAGAAGATCGTACAGATTAAAGAAAGATTGAGAACCGCCAGAAGTTGGTAAAAGAGTTATGGCGATATATCATCATATAGTTTTTACAAGTTTTAACGTTCGTGAATCGCCGGTCAACTTGTGTGGTCAATTGTCTACATGAAACCTATTTCAATTAAACAAGTCTTAACAAGTTTGATTGCTTAACATGTTGAAAATATTTTAATCATGTAAATATCAATTTCAATTAATATATATAAACATGGAAAAGTTCGGGTCACTACAGATACCACCCGTGGGGTTAGTGAAAATTGTGTGTTCGTATCACTAATGGTTGTTGTGAATAACCGATGGTTCACTCGCGAGAACTATTCCCATGTGCTTATGGTAAACTAGGGTTGTAAATGAGCCAATCTACTCGTGAGCTACTCGAGCTCGGCTCATTAAAAGTTCTATTCAAGCTGAGCCAATCTACTCATGAGCTACTCGAGCTCGGCTCGTTAAAAGTTCGATTCAAGCCGAGCCTAAGTTAGGGATCGTTTAGTAAACGAGCTCGAGCTCAAGCTTTAGATGTCGAGCTCGGTTAGGCTCGCGTGTCTAAATGAGCTTGTATATATATATATATATATATATATATATATGTATATATATATATATATATATATATATATATATATATATATATATATATATATATATATATATATATATGTATATATATATATACATATTTAATTATTATTTATATATCCATATATATGTATTTAAATAAATTATATTAAAATTAAAACTAAATTAAATTAGGAAACGTGTAGAAGATTTCAAGTCTGACGCAGGCATGCCAAAAGCCGAAAACCATTATGATTTTTAGTCGTATCCTTTTCCCCAAAAATAACCATTTGATTTCTATTATACACTAAATATTATCTTTATGCTGAATCTCAATTATAAACTCTCAAACTTAAAAAAAAAAAAAAAAAATTGGGCTACACCAGTACACCGTCGGACCTTCCTTCTCCATTGCACCGTCAAGTCGTAAAGTGGTGAACTCACATCATCGGGACCTTGCATTTATGTGTAAGTTAGCATGCAACATGTCTATTTTGAATCATCAATTATGCTTACTAATGTGAAAATACGTTTTGAGTTTTGACACATCTCAAAGTCTTAATTTGTGCTTAATTCTCGAATTCCCATATTGGTTATGGATTGGTGTGTTTTTGTATATTTTGGTAGATATAACTTGAGCATTCATGTGTATTTATACATGGTTAGATTTAGATGATAGAACATGATATAGATCATCCATTTAAATTTCACTATCTATAATATGGTGCTTAGCTTACAGATCTTATGTCTACAACTTTTCTTGGGAGGAGATTGGATTAGACAAGCTATTGGATTGAAGAAGAAAGTTAAGGTAAATTTTTGAATCTTATAATGTATATGAGTTTATTTATATGTACATATAACGTCTATCTCCTAGACTTACACACTTCGAATGTGAAGTTTCTGAAAAATACCCTAAACCGCGAATTAGTTCTCGAAGTTTTAAAAACGCTGATGAAGCAGCAAAAACTGTAAACGACTTTAACAGCCAAAAGTTTGATGATAAAGAATAGTGTGTTGGCAAAGCTCAGAAAAAGAGAAGGTTTGGAATTGAAAAATGGATTGAGCAAACCATGAAGGAGGCTGTGGACAAATCACAAAGACTAAACCTGCCTTCAAAGAATCCAAATGATTCAGTATCTGCTGAAGTCATTAACGAATATCTTGCTCCTGACTCTAAACCTTTACGGACAAATCTTCTCTATTATCTTTAGATATTAGAAATTCTCAGATATCATCGTATCTTTCATTATAAATATCCTCGATATTTCTTAAAATATTTTCATAACTATTCTTATCTGAAATAGTTTATCTCAGTGCGCTATCAGCATTACATCATAAAAGAAACTGTTTTGGTTTCTAAATTCTGAAAATTCGAATTTAAAATATGAATGTTTTTGAAGTGGTGTTGGGAACTGAAGCATGAGTTAGTATAATATAATGACACTTGATCAATGTGATTATATTACAGTAAGTCATGCTGAGTTTCTAAATGGAACGTGATGATTCACAGATTATAACGTCATCATGTGCCATGTTACACGACTCTTGTATTCTACTTAACCTCTAAACATATCAAGAAAATATTTTTCTTGATGATTTGGTCTTTTCCAGGATATTCTGGTAATTTGACAAATCAAGATCGTGTCATTACAATTCCCTTCTTAGAACATTAACTATATTCATTTCAAAATCCATACCTACGAATTCTGGACCATTATTCGCTTGACTTGAAGTCAGGAAGAGGAGACAAAAGTATGGAACTCTTGAATATAAAATATAAAGCTCGGCAACAACACATAAATTACAAACCGTGCATATCAATACGTATTGCCACGTAAAGGCACGAGAGAATTAAAAACACTATAACCCCAAGGTAATAGTAAAAGTAAATAAAATCCTCCGGTGGTAGATGAAAGAGAAGAATGACAGATATGAAAGTTAGGAGTATATCAAGGATCAGAACGGGATGGAGCATATTGACGAATGATTCAAAGTATGAATTAAAGGAGAAAGAATAGAAGGTGAGCTGTGGAAATAAAGAAACGAATGGAGTGGATTTATAGCGAAAAATCTGACAGAGCAATCGTGACAGGTTATCGCATTTAATCAAGAAAGATCCTAATTTCCTTAATTACCGAAGAATCAAATCTTATTACGAAGATTTTCTCTAAATCCCTTGAACTCCGGAAATCAATCCTATCTACGTCAAAAGATATGACGAATCTACTTTTATTCATTTCACTCTTTTTTGATAACTTCACTCGTACTCTTCACAAAATCGAATTGTTTTATCTATATTACTCAATGATGATAAAATTCTAATTTTCAGCTCGTATGCGTCATGAAAACATATTTATTGTCAGCCATGACCATTTAGGTACGATGATGACCCAAAAATTTCCGACCAAATTTAAATTTAATCCTTAAATGATTTAATGTTTCCGACATGACAAGAAAAGTCTGATAAGTTAAATCTCAAACATTTTGAACTGTGTTCATGTATTCACTTAACCTCGATCAAATTTCGACAAGTCACTAACGATTGTAAACATAAGATATGTATATATATGTATATATTATAACTTGAAAATGTTAACAAAGTATTAAGTGTATAATACTTTACATTAAACATATTTGTCTCAATATATGTTTTATATGTTTATCGACGAAATTAAAGGATATTATCAAATGATCGAAGTAGAAGATATTTTGATAGCATCTAACAATCACATAGCTATTAAGATTATTATGAGTCTCTGTTGTGAGGTCCACTTCGATTTAGAAAATCTTTTCCTTTTGATTATATTTGGAATTAGATATATAAAATAACTTGCAATGTGTTTATATTGTATGTATATATGTATATATATATATATATATATATATATATATATATATATATATATATATATATATATATATATGGGTTCGAAATATATATATATATTTTAAAGGTTTATAGCACTCGTTTATTGTTTCATAATTAAATAAATATTTCAAAATAATATATATTTTACGATGTAATAATATATAATAGTAATTTAGATATAAAACGTTTTAATATTATTAATTATATTTTAATTGATATATTCAAACTACGTAATAATTGGTAAAATAATTTATAAGTTAATCATTTAACTATCATAATATTTAATGTAAGAAAACATTTTTGATACAATAGAATTTTGATTATTAATATACTTTAATAGATAACGAGACGATGATTTTAAAAAGCAAATGACCAAAACACTCAAATGATTAAGTTATACTTCGGGTAATATAGTTTATCATTGATTAAGTCTAATTATTGATAAATGTACACGTCGCGAAACGTAAAGTACAGGTTTTCTAAGTGTACGAAAGGACGTTCGAAAAATCGGAACCAGGACATTAGTCGAGCGTCAACGTACAAGTCATCGGAACTAAAAGTACAAGTCACATATACACGAGAATATAATATAATATATATATATATATATATAATTAATATAAATTATATATATTATAAATATAATTTAATAATATGTCGACGAGCTATGAAACAAAAACATGTGAGCTGTCAGGGAGTGCCATGCGATCGGATGGCCACACAGCCAAAATCCCATGCGATCGCATGGGAGTCGGTGGCTGGACACATTATATAAACGAGCTCGATTTCATTTCAGAATGTACTCAATTCTTTTCCTTTCTTCTTCTCTGCACTCTTATTAATATTTATTATTATTATTATTATTATTATTATTAAGATTAATAATATTATTATTATTAAGAGGTATTATTAGTATTAGTATTAGTATTATACATACAATATTACGACGAGGTTAAGAGCGGATTATTTTAAAACAAGTCTTTCGAGCGGGATAGAGCTAAAGAAATTAAGAGTTATAGCTATAGAGGTTATGGGTATGATTTGGGGGTATAGCTTTGAAGTTGACCTAGCATTTATCATCCCCGTTGCGTCTACGTACTTTCCTACAATATTGAATCTCAATATTGATACGTGAGCATTCATAACATAACTTTTATATATTAATAGTGTATTCCTGACTAGTGCTCGAGTATTTATGATTATGCATGCTTGTATGTTTAATATTGTCGTTAGATAGTTTATGATGAATCCTAAATTTAATACATATGCTGCTAGGATAAGGTATATGATATGCATGTCGTTGGAAAGCTGACGAAAAATCAATAACTTTTCATTTAGAAATCGCGTAATTTCGATGAACGAATTAAAAGATATGGTCAACTGAATTATGATTGACGTTAATTGAAATTACTTTTGAATCTGCAATTAAGATTTAAACAACTTCTTTATAAGATTGATAAAGTGGATTTTCAAATATTACTAATCCAGTAAATGAATTTCTATATAAGGCACGTCTCGTCTTGTTGAGTAATTGTCAAGATTGATTGTTTTATCATATTTTAAAGCCTTATAAAAACTATAGTTTAATTTTACAAGAATTGGAAAACTATGTGAAATGTTAAAATGTTTCGATTGCCATGATCATTCAACTATAGTATTGAGTCAGATTGACTTTTTGAAATGACTTTTGATAACTTTTGTCGATCTCAAGCATTAGGATTGTGATACACTATGACCTGACCGAGCTTGATAGACATTTATTGACCAACATATGTTCTCTAGGTTGAGATTAACGGTTATTTGGTATTCCGAGTTTCGGTCACATTTCGGTGAACGACTTTATGTGCTGCTAAGGTGAGTTTCATTTGCTCCCTTTTTAATTGCTTTTGCAATCTATATTTTTGGGCTGGGAATACATGCACTTTATTTTAAACGCAATGGATACAAGTGCATACTTAATTCTACACTGAATTAAACCAAAAATCCCTTAACTTTGGTAACTAGTAGCTGCCAGTACATAGGATGTGGAATGGTGGGCGCGAATAATAGTATATGGATCCATAGGGCTTGACATCCCCGTCCGAGCTAGAGCGCTAGCCTTTTAACGGATGTATGTTATTTGAGTTTATGACACGTTGGTTTGCGTGTATTAAAACGAATAGGGCAATTATCATTATAACGTTAAGTTTAGTTACCAGGGTGCTCTGTTACGTAGAATCTTTTGATAAACGTTTCGGATGAAACAACTGAAATCTTGTGATCCACCTTTATATACAGATTATGCGATACATTAAAACTATGAACTCACCAACCTTTGTGTTGACACTTGTAAGCATGTTTATTCTCAGGTTCCTAGAAGTCTTCTGCTATTTGCTTATCTGTTATACAAGCTATGTGCATGGAGTCATACATGCTTTATTCAAGAAAACGTTGCATTCACAAAACCATCACCATGTATCTTATTCTGACTGCATTGTCAACGGATGTATTATTGTAAACCATTATTTACGGTGATTGTCTATATATAGAAATCATCAGATGTCGAAAACCTTGGATTTAAATATTCATTTCTGGTATACCTTTTCAAAAGAATGCAATGTTTATAAAACGTATCATATAGAGGTCAAATACCTCGCAATGAAATCGATGAATGACGTATTCGTCCATATGGATTTGGAGCGATCGTCACAGACGTGCATGTTTTTGATCTTTGTTAGAGATAATTATTTTATGTGTAACATGTTTAATGTTTTGATTGTTTTGTTCTAGTCTCATGTCTTGTTTACATTCTTGTTCAAACATGTCACTTTATAACTTTATGAAAGTTATAAACCTTTCAATGGTAATTTTACTTAACATCCATTTTTATTTTGTTTTTTAAGTATTGAAATTTGAGAATATTTACATAACTCAGTGTGATACCGAGCTTATCACGAGCCGAACTCGAGCTTTGCTTAACGAGCTCGAGTTATGCTTAACGAGCTGAGCTAATTCGACCTAAAACTTGTTTAATGATTATAAAAAATATCGACTTTTTAACGAGCCGAGCTCGAGCTTTTAAAATACTTTACGAGCCGAACTCGAACAAAAATATAAAGGCTCGACTCGAGCCGAAATCGAGCTCGAGCTTTACAAAAATCAATCGAGCCGAGCTCGAACACTGTCAAGCTCGGGCTCGGTTCGGCTCGTTTACAGCCCTATGGTAAACCATGAAGTGTTTATGTATATGAATGTGTTTAGCATACTACTTGATTATTTGTGTTATGCTTGTTGTGGTGCCTTTTATGTGTTGATTGTATGGTAACGTGGGTGGGTAAGTTGTATGCATAGACGTATATTTATTCTTCTCACTAAGCATTTTTTACCCTCGTTGTTTTATCCTTTTTATAGATTCAAGCGTCGCAAGGAACATGGGTAAGGCTTTGGAGTAACTATGGAATGGGAATTGCTTTTGGTAGTTGGTCTGGATGATCATGCTCTATTTTGGGTAAAATTGTTGTATTTTGGGTCGAAGTGGAACACTTAACATTTATGGGTCGTGTAGTACCCATAGTCGTAAAACTCATGAAATTGTTGTAAGATTGTGTAAACTATGTTAAGCAGGTTTTGGAAGTTTTAAGACTTGCAAAATGTTGGAATATATGTTTTGGACTCAAAATAAACTGCAGCAGACCATCCTGTGTTACTAACCATCGCGCAGGTATGTGCGTGTCGCGCAGTATAATGGGAAATGGGGACTGTAATGACCCGGAAATTTCCGACCAAATTTAAACTTTAATCTTTATATGGTTCCGACACAATAAGTAAAATCTGTAATGTTGAGTCTCGAAAGTTTTGAAATCTATATGCATATAATCAATTACCCTTTAACTGTGTCCGACGATGCACGAACTACGGTTTGTAAATAGATACATATATATATGAATATATATAATAATAATAATTGGAAATAATATACGACTTTATTATTATAAATAAATATGTAAAATAATAAAAATTATTATTAAAACATATTTATATATATAATATATTGAATATGGTTATTAAGCAATAGTAACATACGTTTGTTATTTTGGTTGTTATCAAATAAGTCTAACACAATTATATTCCTACTTTGAATATTAATACTTCGTACATCTTAATTGGGATTTTTATCCCCAGCTGGTTAACAACGGACCCCGATATTATATCTGAACTAAACTGTCGGCAGATTAAAAACAAATGAGTAGGCTGGTATACTATTTTATACTGTGTTTACTTGAAATTAGTGTGTTTGATTCCTTAATTCTCTGCTCGTTCCAAATATGTAGTTACTATCATATATTTGTATTTTCATTTGAGTGGACATTTAACCGAAACTTTAAGACTTTTGTGATTAAAGATACTGTATTAACTTTATGATTTTATTCACAACTTGTGATATATATATATATATATATATATATATATATATATATATATATATATATATATATATATATATATATATATATATATATATCCATCCATAGACACATACAACACAGCAAATAACCACCTTGATATCTATAAAACCCGATCACCTCACCATCTTTGTTCTCGTTTCTGTTTCGTTACCATCCACATTAAAACACACACTTCTTTTTCTTGTTTAAGCCAATCACCGAGCCACCATCCTCCACCATTCCATCACCACTCTCGACTTCCGGCAAACCACCATTCGGCTACCACAAACTGCCACCACTCCAACCATATTAAACATCACCTTTAGTTTCTTGTTTCCTTCTTCTTCCTCGAACCATCACCACCATTGTCAACCTCCAAGAACCACCACCAAACCAATTATTGCAGCTGCTATATTCGAACCTAAATTCTGTTTCTATTCACGTTTAAAAACCCAAAACTACCACAAAACAGCCCCACCATCGACTACTAACTGCTGCAATTCCCTTCGTTTCTACTACTGTAGCTGCTGCTACTCTCTATTCTGTTTTAAAACCACCTTGTAACCATCACCCACCCCTACAAAACACAATAACACGCAGATGATGATAAACGTTGGTGATACAATGAGGAATAAGAAGGACTTACAGCCGACCATAGAGACATTCGATTATAATTGCTACTATATCTTCTGTTTTATTTGATCATCATTATCATTGTCAATTTACTGCAGTTGTGTTATTCAACATATACTAAATAAACCCATAAAATCACCATCACAACTATTAACAACCACCACTTCATCGTCACCATCGTTGTCCTCCTTGCTGTTACAGTCGACCGGCAAGATCACTATGAAATCTCTCTCTCTCTCTCTATATCTCTTCGGTTTCTTTTACTGTTATAGTAACGAAGATATGATGATGATGGGTTGCTAAACGGGACTGTGAAACTGATAAAGACAATGATAGAAGAGAGATGAGAAAGACGATTATTTAGGTGTGAAGATGAGCCGTTAAAGGTATTTTGATAGCGACTAGGGTAAGTTCTTGTTAAAAACACCACCGACGGTTTTTATTAATCTGTTAAACGAGCTAAAATGCTCTCTTTTTGGGCTTAACGAATTGGGTTTCATGACTTGGGCCGCCATGTTGGTTACGGAGTGAGGAATTACGGGTTATAAACATTAAAATGCGTAAGTAATCTGTAAATCAGAAGCCGGAGGAATGGTTAATGAGATTAGAGTGTTAGCATGAGGTCACGGGTTCGAGCCCGGAGTTGGGTTGTTTTTGTTTTAATGACTTGTTAAAGGTAGTGTTATATTTAAATTTATATTATCATTATTATTGTTCTTATTATTATCATTATTAGTAAAATTATTATTTATATAATTATTATTTATTATTATTATAAAAATTAACATTTTTGTTAAGAAGTATCATTTTTATTAAAGTATCAACTTTTATCATCTATATTAAAAGTATCATTTTTAACTCTATTATCATTATTATTATTTTCACAATTACTAATATTATTTTAGTATTACTATAATTTTTACAAACAAACGATATATATATACAAAAATATATTTATATGTATATATACAAAAATATAGTTACTATATATAGCATAACAAAACTTATATTTTTATTTATTTTGAATATATAAATTGAATATATTAAACATATAGGTTAATAATATAAAAATAATATAACTAATAATATATATATATATATATATATATATATATATATATATATATATATATATATATATATATATATATAACTTTGTTCGATTACAATAATGTGTGTTAATATATATATACAAATGATATAGGTTCATAAATCCGAGGTCAATCCTACACTCGTTAAATGACGTCATATGTATTTTTACTACAAAATACAATATGTGAGTTTCATTTTCTCCCTTTTTAATTGCTTTTGCAATATATATTTTTGGGCTGAGAATACATGCGCTGTTTTTATAAATGTTTACAAAATAGACACAAGTACTTAAAAATATATTCTACGTTGAGTTGTACCACTGGCATATTTTCCTGTAGCTTGGTAACTACTATTTACATGGGTATTGTAAACGCGAATCCTGTTGATAGATCTATCGGGCCTGACAACCCCAACCGGACTGGATGACCAGTATTCAACGGTTGCACAGTACTTCGTTTCGTTACTACACTTGGTACAGTGTAGGGAGATTTCATAATAAAGGGAATATGCGACGTTGATTAAATGTTAAGTATGGTTACCAAGTGCTCAACCACTTAGAATGCTTTACATACACTTGCGAGTGTATTATGTTTATGATTATGAAATCTTGTGGTCTATTAAGATATTAAAAAGATTGTTATGATAAACCTATGAACTCACCAACCTTTTGGTTGACACTTTTAAGCATGTTTATTCTCAGGTACGAATTAAGTCTTCCGCTGTGCATTTGCTCATTTTAAGGACATTATTTGGAGTCGATCATCGCAATGGGACCAAATGTTGAAGACTTCGTCCTGTTGGATAAGGGCGAGTCTTTACAGGTGGTATCAGAGCAGTGGTCTTAGCGAGCCAGGTCTTGCATTAGTGTGTCTAACCGATAGTTGTTTAGATGCATTAGTGAGTCTGGACTTCGACCGTGTCTGCATGTCAAAAGTTTTGCTTATCATTTCTAGTAGGAAATCATCTGCTTATCATCCTTAGAAAATTACCTGCTTATCATTTTTAGTCTAGACACATCTTATTGCAATGATTGCATGAATAGTGTATAGACAAAATTCGTATCTTAGCGTATGTATCTGCTAATTCATATCTTAGCATATCTGTTACTGTAGACTTTGCCTGACAGCTTCCGTAGATTCCTCTGTAACTTATGTGATTTTAGTATTATATATGCATATGTAAATTATGTATTGCAGGGTACTAATCTACATCCTATAATCTATTTCTTATCGAAAATCCTTCATCTGATCGTACGAGATGAATCCCTTAATCAGTTCGAGTCCCTTAGATTTCGATAGCTATTCCGATAGTTATTCCTACAACTATTCCGACATGGATATTCACCTAAGCTCCGGAAGCAGCGTTACCAGAATGAATCAACCAATCAGCCATCCCCAATTTATCTGATGGGTTCGTAGTCGACTTAATTGATGGAGACGGGAAGAAGGCGATCCTTTCCACCAACCAAATTGCCCTCTTGACGAAGAACCCAAAGCACTTACCGGTGAACCTGTCCGAAACACCATTTTCTGTCTCATTTCCAGAGTATCTCGTCATGATTATATACTATCTTAGATTCTAAACCTTATTCATTCGCTCGTTGTTACCGACAATCATCCTGGAGTAATCGAAGAAGTCAACGAGCTTCGCGCCTGAGTAATGATTTTTGGAGAATGTGGTGCAAAACCTACCAACTTCAACAACATCACCAGTACCAACAGTACCATCAATAAACAGCACCAGTACCATCAACAATCCGTGCCTCAACATCTCATTCTGTATCTCGAGCATAATCATCGTTCTACGAATCATTCTACATCATTTATCTTCGTTCGACATGACGATTATGTAATCTTCAATGTTTTAGCGATTATATATTCTAGTTCTAACGGTAAATCAAATGAGATTAATATCACATTAACTCATTAAATCCATGATTATATCTGAAGAAAATATATATGTATATATATTTTCATAAAGATTGTAATTAAAAATTCTTTCGTACAAACTGTTAATGGTGAAAATATTTTAACGGGTAGGTAATACCCGAGGAATATTTAGATTCCACATTAATAAGTTACACTGTACATTCTTCGAATCTAATTCGACGATCATTTACTATCCTACTTACATCCACAGACATACGTATTCGTTCACCACAAAATAACCATTTTCATTCAAATTTCATATTTGGATTTTGATCTATCAGAATCCAACAAGTGGCATAATGAAGAAAACGTTGGACAAAATAAAATTTGTTAGAAACAAACAAATTAACTATGAGAAATTTTGTTAAGAATCCACGCTAACGAAATCCTAGCTAATTGTTCCTAGCTAACTGATAATTCCGTATTACATTTTAATTATCGCAATTTATTTATCGCAATTTAATTATTGCAATTTTAATTCTCGCAATTTTATTTATCATCATTTAATTTATTTTATTTACTTTACGCACTTTATTTATCGTCATTTAATTTATGTTATTTATTTTACGCACTTTAAATATCGGGACACGTATACAAGGTTTCGACCTATCATATCGACCCATCTATATATATATTTCGGAACAACCATAGACACTCTATATGTGAATGTTGGAGTTGGCTATACAGGGTTGAGGTTGATTCCAAAATATATATATGGTTTGAGTTGTGATCAATACTGAGACCGGTACACGGGTCACGATACGTATTAATTAATTCGAATATTATATATTTAATTTATATATAAATTTATTGGACCATTGGACAATCAGACTACTGGACTGCTAACTTTGGACAATTAAAATGAATTAAAATATTGATTATAACATATGAAACTAAATAATTCTTCAAGTTCGCCACTTGATTTCATCTTAAACCTCATTTGTACCTCGACAGTTACAATTCGCGTTCAAATTTTTTCATGATTCTTGAAAATACCTCAACCGAGAAGTTGAACCAACCCACCTCGTCTATGGAGGAAAAGATCTTTGCATATATTTATGCACCTGAAAAACTCTCGAACCCAAAGTCATAGTTTAACACGTACTCACATCGAATTCTTTGGCATTTATTAGCAAAAACAACCTTATGACTCCTTTTCGAAGTAGCCAATTTTGTCACAGCTCCAGCAGAACAACTTCGACCTTTCATTCGAAAAGTCTTATTATAACTTTGATATATACAATTGGCTTTCCTCATCATTACCGGAGAACCTTTTATATTCCACAATATTACCATCAGCGATTAATCATTCTAAAAACACAATTCTCCTGAAACTACCTCGGTTTGATAACCGATGACCCAAATCAGTTAACCTTGAAAATGCTGACGAAGCAGCATGTTGTAGATGATCTTACTGGCCAAAAGTTTGATGATAAAGAAAGGAGTGTTAGGAAAGCTCGATATAAAATGTAGTACCGAAAAGCGGATTATGTGAAACTATGAAGAAAGCCGTGGACAAATCACAAAGAATAAGTTTGCCTTCAAAGAATCCAAATGATTCTGTGCCTACTGAAATCGTTAGCAAACATCTTATTTCTCATTCTAAACCTTCACAGACAAATCTTCTTCATCATCCATTAATATTAGAAATTCTAAGATATTCTCGTATGTTCTATTATAAATATCCTCCATATTTCTGGCGATATTTTCACAACTATTCCTATCTGAGATCATTTATCTCCCCGTAATATCTGCAACATAAAAGAAACTGTGTTAGTTTCTAAATTCTGAAACCTTCGAGTTTAAAATATGAATGTTTTGAAGTAGTGTTGGGAACTGAAGCATGGATTAGTATAATATAATGACACATGATCAACGTCATTATATTACAGTAAGTCATGCTGAGTTTCTAATGAAGCATGATGATTCACAGTACCGTCATCATGTACCATTTACACGACTCTTACATTCTATCTAATCTCTAAACATATCAAGAGAATATTTTTCTGGATGATTCGGTCTTTTCCCGGATATTCTGGTAATTTGACAAGTCAAATTGTGCTATTACTGCTTCTTTCTTAGAACATTAACAATGTTCATTCTGAAACTTATACCTACGAATTCTGGATCATTACAAGAGATGCCCAATTGCAAGAAGAAGAAACGAAGGGACAAAGCTCCAAAAGAGAAATTGGAGTATAAATCGCAGCAAATAGGGGGAATATTAACTGGGGATGACAATGATTATAAAAAAAATAGAAGCAAGGACTTCGAAGTATAAGGGAGAATATAAAGCCCAACAACAACAGATAAATTACAAACCGTGCATGTCAATGTTTATCGCAACATAAAGACACGGGAGGATTAAAAACACTATAACCCCAAGGGCGAAGTAGAAGAAAGCCGATTCCTCTGGTGGAAGTTGGAAAAGGAGAATGATGGTCGTGATAGTAAGGATAAAGACAAGGATCAGAACTAGATTTAGCATTTTTATAAACTTTCGAATTTGGAAATTGGGTATAGGAATGGTAAAAGTAACGGAATGGAAGAAGTTAATTTATAAAAATCGAGGCAGATCGCCGTATTTAATTATAGAGATCTTAACCTCTTTATTCGCTGAAGAATCAAATCCTTAGATTTCGAAGATTTCCTTTAAATCCCAGAAATTTCGGAAATTCATTGTGACTACGTCAAAAGTTAAATCTCTATCTCAATCTTTTGTGACAGCTTCACTTGTACGCTTCACATAATCAAATCGTATTGTCTATATTAACCAAACTCTATTTATCAACTCAAATTCATCATGAAAACATTTCTATTGTTACCTATGACGACCTCGATCAAATTTCGGGGACGATATTTCTTTAACGGGTAGGTACTGTAATGACCCGGAAATTTCCGACCAAATTTAAACTTTAATCTTTATATGGTTCCGACACAATAAGTAAAATCTGTAATGTTGAGTCTCGAAAGTTTTGAAATCTATATGCATATAATCAATTACCCTTTAACTGTGTCCGATGATGCACGAACTACGGTTTGTAAATAGATACATATATATATGAATATATATAATAATAATAATTGGAAATAATATACGACTTTATTATTATAAATAAATATGTAAAATAATGAAAATTATTATTAAAACATATTTATATATATAATATATTGAATATGGTTATTAAGCAATAGTAACATACGTTTGTCATTTTGGTTGTTATCAAATAAGTCTAACACAATTATATTCCTACTTTGAATATTAATACTTCGTACATCTTAATTGGGATTTTTATCCCCAGCTGGTTAACAACGGACCCCGATATTATATCTGAACTAAACTGTCGGCAGATTAAAAACAAATGAGTAGGCTGGTATACTATTTTATACTGTGTTTAATTGAAATTAGTGTGTTTGATTCCTTAATTCTCTGCTCGTTCCAAATATGTAGTTACTATCATATATTTGTATTTTCATTTGAGTGGACATTTAACCGAAACTTTAAGACTTTTGTGATTAAAGATACTGTATTAACTTTATGATTTTATTCACAACTTGTGATATATATATATATATATATATATATATATATATATATATATATATATATATATATATATATATATATATATATATATATATATATATATATATCCATCCATAGACACATACAACACAGCAAATAACCACCTTGATATCTATAAAACCCAATCACCTCACCATCTTTGTTCTCGTTTCTGTTTCGTTACCATCCACATTAAAACACACACTTCTTTTTCTTGTTTAAGCCAATCACCGAGCCACCATCCTCCACCATTCCATCACCACTCTCGACTTCCGGCAAACCACCATTCGGCTACCACAAACTGCCACCACTCCAACCATATTAAACATCACCTTTAGTTTCTTGTTTCCTTCTTCTTCCTCGAACCATCACCACCGTTGTCAACCTCCAAGAACCACCACCAAACCAATTATTGCAGCTGCTATATTCGAACCTAAATTCTGTTTCTATTCACGTTTAAAAACCCAAAACTACCACAAAACAGCCCCACCATCGACTACTAACTGCTGCAATTCCCTTCGTTTCTACTACTGTAGCTGCTGCTACTCTCTATTCTGTTTTAAAACCACCTTGTAACCATCACCCACCCCTACAAAACACAATAACATGCAGATGATGATAAACGTTGGTGATACAATGAGGAATAAGAAGGACTTACAGCCAACCATAGAGACATTCGATTATAATTGCTACTATATCTTCTGTTTTATTTGATCATCATTATCATTGTCAATTTACTGCAGTTGTGTTATTCAACATATACTAAACAAACCCATAAAATCACCATCACAACTATTAACAACCACCACTTCATCGTCACCATCGTTGTCCTCCTTGCTGTTACAGTCGACCGGCAAGATCACTATGAAATCTCTCTCTCTTCTCTCTCTCTCTATATCTCTTCGGTTTCTTTTACTGTTATAGTAACGAAGATATGATGATGATGGGTTGCTAAACGGGACTGTGAAACTGATAAAGACAATGATAGAAGAGAGATGAGAAAGACGATGATTTAGGTGTGAAGATGAGCTGTTAAAGGTATTTAGATAGCGACTAGGGTAAGTTCTTGTTAAAAACACCACCGACGGTTTTTATTAATCTGTTAAACGAGCTAAAATGCTCTCTTTTTGGGCTTAACGAATTGGGTTTCATGACTTAGGCCGCCATGTTGGGTACGGAGTGAGGAATTACGGGTTATAAACATTAAAATGCGTAAGTAATCTGTAAATCAGAAGCCGGAGGAATGGTTAATGAGATTAGAGTGTTAGCATGAGGTCACAGGTTCGAGCCCGGAGTTGGGTTGTTTTTGTTTTAATGACTTGTTAAAGGTAGTGCTATATTTAAATTTATATTATCATTATTATTGTTCTTATTATTATCATTATTAGTAAAATTATTATTTATATAATTATTATTTATTATTATTATAAAAATTAACATTTTTGTTAAGAAGTATCATTTTTATTAAAGTATCAACTTTTATCATCTATATTAAAAGTATCATTTTTAACTCTATTATCATTATTATTATTTTCACAATTACTAATATTATTTTAGTATTACTATAATTTTTACAAACAAACGATATATATATACAAAAATATATTTATATGTATATATACAAAAATATAGTTACTATATATAGCATAACAAAACTTATATTTTTATTTATTTTGAATATATAAATTGAATATATTAAACATATAGGTTAATAATATAAAAATAATATAACTAATATATATATATATATATATATATATATATATATATATATATATATATATATATATATATATATATATATATATAACTTTGTTCGATTACAATAATGTGTGTTAATATATATATACAAATGATATAGGTTCATAAATCCGAGGTCAATCCTACACTCGTTAAATGACGTCATATGTATTTTTACTACAAAATACAATATGTGAGTTTCATTTGCTCCCTTTTTAATTGCTTTTGCAATATATATTTTTGGGCTGAGAATACATGCGCTGTTTTTATAAATGTTTACAAAATAGACACAAGTACTTAAAAATATATTCTACGTTGAGTTGTACCACTGGCATATTTCCCTGTAGCTTGGTAACTACTATTTACATGGGTATTGTAAACGCGAATCCTGTTGATAGATCTATCGGGCCTGACAACCCCAACCGGACTGGACGACCAGTATTCAACGGTTGCACAGTACTTCGTTTCGTTACTACACTTGGTACAGTGTAGGGAGATTTCATAATAAAGGGAATATGCGACGTTGATTAAATGTTAAGTATGGTTACCAAGTGCTCAACCACTTAGAATGCTTTACATACACTTGCGAGTGTATTATGTTTATGATTATGAAATCTTGTGGTCTATTAAGATATTAAAAAGATTGTTATGATAAACCTATGAACTCACCAACCTTTTGGTTGACACTTTTATGCATGTTTATTCTCAGGTACGAATTAAGTCTTCCGCTGTGCATTTGCTCATTTTAAGGACATTATTTGGAGTCGATCATCGCAATGGGACCAAATGTTGAAGACTTCATCCAGTTGGATAAGGGCGGGTCTTTACAGGGACAGTAGCTGATCTAGCTACTGGGATCCTGACCAAGTGTTGGTGTGCGTTGCGCGCCGGAGTTGCGCGTTGCGCACTAAGGCGTGACTTGGATCCCGAAGCTAAATCATGTTATTGGGCATCTGGCGCAGGTGTAGTGTGCGTGGCGTGTCAGTCTGGCGCGCCGCGCCTTAAGCCTATGTCAGGTCACTGACTTTTATTTTTTATTTTTATTTTTAAAATGGCGTCAATTTTTGGAAATGATTTCGGGTCATTTCATTTCTGACCTTTTTCTCACTTATAGAGATATCAACATCTAATCATCAATAAGTATATGTGTAAAATAGAATATAACTTTAGCAAAACTGCAACAGCTTTAGGGATGGCTTCAAACATGTTGCCACTCATGAAACTAAGATTCTTACTTCCTACAAAACCATTAACAACATGAGAAAGATCGAAACAAATGCAACGAAGTTTCGGAAAATCTTTTGTGATAGCCTTGACAACCATCCCACTACCACCACCAACATTAGCAATTGAAGTTAAACCTTCAAAAACACTACCACTCTGATTAAAAACGACACTTTCAAGTTTCAACAAACCCGCGTAGCCATTGCTTCGTGAAATAAATTATTAAGATTTGGGTCTTGGATTGCAAGTTCCCATAATGTAGTCCCATGGGTTGTGTAGAAAGGTTTTACGTCTCCATTTTGGAACCATTCACTCATATGTTTCCATGGTTCCAATAGTATTGGATCTAACATGGGTAGCAAAAACGGCATCATGCTTAATGGCTCTTCCTTAAGAAGCAATCGAGAAGCAGAAGCGAACAAATAGCCTTCCTCATTCTCTTCATCATCAGATCGAGACACACTTTCTGTCACAAACAAATCAGAATGAACTAGGATGCACATAAGTCAATAGACAAAATGGGCTCACTCCTTGTTGATGGGTAGGGCTTCAACTAACTCAGAGAGTAATATTGGTGTTAGTGGCGAATCTATAAATGATAGTCACTCGTACAAAACTAAAAAAAAAATATTTACTGGATGAGGTATTTCAATGGTGTCACTCAAAAAAATTTACACTATCCACTAGTATCATTAGTTAAAAGCCCAAATTTTTTTTTCAGTAGATCGCGTACTTCACTAGTTTCTCGTGCTACCACTGGACATATACTAGGTCCACCCCTGATTGGTGCACCTTGCCTATTTATAATATCGAGTGTTTTTAATTTTTTAGAAAGGAGGTATATTTAAGGGTTAAAGCTTCAAATAACTCATATACAGTTTTATTCCAATGTAGACTATATATCTCAAAAAAATATCATTTTAGGTCATAAACTTTAATAATGTCTGTTAATGTACACAAAATGTGACCGATAACCTGCTAAACCGGTAAAACTAATTATGTGTCATTTTTTTAATTGAAAAATTATTAGACGAAGAGTCCATGTGGTTTGCTCTTTTGCGTGAGCAATCCTTGAAGCTAACGAATGTTAGAAAATTCTGTTAAATCAAATCACATCCATATTCTTTGTTCTTTACTTGAACCCCCCATTCTTTTCTTTTCTTTAACCACATCCAATATGTGTTATGATTTTTTTGTTCGTTGCCAAATTGTTTAATGAAACTATTTTTTTTATTTATTCCTAAAAACTTGAAATAAACAAACCATAACCTTGATTAGTCAACCACACTTACAAATACAAGAATCGAAATCATTCTAGAAACTAAATCTAACAACTATCACTATCGACCATCAAATGAATATACAGGAACAAAATCACTCACAATCAATAACACAATATTTGTATTGAATCAAAACACTCAAACTAGATTGAATCTGGAGAGAGAGAAAGAATCGATCGAATTGAAAATAAAATTTTAAACTGGACGAATGAACCTTAACCCTAACAAGAAGTTTGGTTAGGTTTATATACTCCTCGAATTCACCAGAAGGCTATTGAAAATGGACTAATATCATTGATTTCTTTAGACTAAGCCCATTAACCAAATAAGAACAAACAGTCCAGCCCAACAAGGTAATAAGCTCGATCTGTTTGATAACTACAATAAGCACCCTCAAACTTTGAGCCTGTATAAATTAAATAAATACTACTACCTCCGTCCCATTACAAGTGTCCACTTACTTTTTGCACACAGTTTTAGGAAATCCCACTAACTCCATTCTCCACAAATCAGAAATCTTCTCTCTCCAGAATAACCTCTTCCCATTGGTTGAAATACCAAATGGACACTTGTAATGGGACATCCCAAAATAGAAATGTGGACACTTGTGGTGGGACGGAGGGAGTAATAAATAAAGTACACAAACTTGTTATCTTCAGCATTCCATGGCATCATTAAACTGCAACATTCCAAATATTTCACGATAGCTGCACTTCAAGCTTTAGACATTCAGTATTCCATAAACAGCTACTCGATCATAGACCTGCAAATAGTTCTAAAAACACCACAAGTAAGTGTACACAAATAAAGATGTTCAAAATAAGTTTGTTTGAGTATTATTTTGAACAATTCCCGATGTCGTACCAGTTGGTGAATTTATAAAGTATCAACTTGAAGAACCAGAAACAAAAATCAAAACGGAACGGGTACCAAAATTGTGGTTCCAGTTACAGAAGAAAAATTTGAAGTGGTTGCTGCTCCCGAGGAAACTACCACAATAGGTTTATTTTTAACTTATTTATCATTTTCAGTATTACGTACTCACTTTAATAATGTTCATTAGTTATATTTTTTACGAAATAACGCATAAAAATTACATATATAGATGGAAGATAATATCTTTGGGTCTTTGTGCATTTAATCGAGTGTTGTGATATATTCGTGAGATTGTCGATTAAATGTATAGATGATTTTTTGGGGTTTTAAATTGTATCAATTTGTGGAATATGGAGATAGGGTTTTGAATGTTATTTGGGGAAAAAGATGCATAATGTGGTGATGAAAAGTTATAAGACGATTTTACTCTCACATGCATCGCACAAGTCAAAATATCACATGCATCGCACAAGTCAAAATATAATGGAAAAAATTAATGTCGTTAGCATGTTTAATAAATACCTTATTTTTCAGGTCAAAACTTTATATAAGTTGATAATGGCAGATAAACAACAAATTCATAGCCAACGTTAATATTTTTTTAGGTATATGGCCAACATCGGAACAAAATAAAAAGTATATTCCTATTTGTAGCTTTAACCTTACATTCAAGTGACATTATAAAACTAAAAATGTGGTTTCAAATGAGCTTGAGAATCCAAGTAACTTATCAGATTGATCTCCGCTGTGTCACGACATTTTCTATTTTCTTTTTCGCTATGTGATTAGCCAATTTGATATGGATTAACCTTGAGCTTGAGAATTTAAGTAACTCGTTAGATTGATCTCCTTGTAGACCTTGTCTATATAGAGAAAACTATATTCCCATACTTTATGTGTGGCCTCCTGTGGTATATTCAAAACTAAAATAGTGCATACCACGTTTCATCCTTGTAGACCTTGTCTATTTATATTTATGTGTGGCCTCCAATTAATATCACATCAACATATCTTTTTCTCAAAGACAAACTCACACACCCCCTGATATTAATACGAATATATACATTACGAAATGTCCTAAGCAGGACTCGAATCCTCAATCTCAAGACTGTAAAGGTGACATTGATACCGTCAAACCGTTAACTCTTTGGTCACATAAACATATCTGCTAGCACTAAAAAAAGTTAAGTACACATTACCCGAATGATACAATATCGTAAACACAATTTATGGTTCCTATAAACCAATTACATATATGAAAGTTATAGTTATATATATATATATATATATATATATATATATATATATATATATATATATATATATATATATATATATGTGTGTGTGTGTGTGTGTGTGTTTTTTTCGGTAAATATTTTCTTACCTTGGAAAATATAAATTAAATTATAGCAGATCAAGAAAATCCAGTTGAGGTACAAATTGATTTTGTTTATTGACAAGATCCAGCGATCTACTTAATACAAAACATTGACCATTGACCATTACAGTATAACCATTGCACACATAATATGAACAAACACCACATGTGATATTGACATAAACTAACTAAACTCGCTTCATCGTAAAACTGACTAAACACCTGCTTGCATTTGATGGTGAACACCCATGACAATATGATGAAACGTAAAGGAAAAACGAGAGAAGTTGCTGATGTTAACCGAATCAATCCTCCAACTGACACACTCGAACCACCAAATACACTACCGACCAAACAACACAAAAAACCCTAAATCTGACCACAGTAAAGTAAAAAAAAAAAACCTCGATGATTGACACCGCAAACCGCAAGTTAAGCCTAAACTGGGAAACTTGTTCCATTAAAAATTGTTTGATGCGTATAAACGTGGGGATGAAAGAAGCTTCTTGAGCTTAGGGATTAGGTAAGACCGTACTCCATCTATTTTAAAAGTTGGCTAATGGACAAAACAATTTTTAAAAGCCTGGTAATGGACAATTATTAACATCAACATTAATGGGGTATGATAAATGGGACGTAATTCTAGCATTACGTGTGCATGGATGTCAGTGGCCATCCGATTCAGTAAATATCTATTTGTCCACCCGCTCCGTGATAGATATAAATGAATATAAATGGATGTAGATACGGATATGAATGAATTTAAATGGATATGAATATGGACATAGATGAAAAGTTTCATCCATGAATATATCCATTAAGACCCGAAATACATATATACAAATATATAAATATAGATATATGTTTGAAATAACTATGATCTATTACAATAAACACGTATATCTCTCAAAATATTGTGGATAGATATTATTTATGTCATGTATATTATATTTGCTGTACCATGTATTTCCTTTTATCGTATATTAGGACATACTATAACATTTTTTTAATTCAATACCATCTCGACTCACCCGGATCCCCGACCTCTTCCTTAGTCACGGGCACAGTCATCTCGGTTTGAACCTCTGCTACCATTCTGTACCGTCCACACATCTGAGCTATAACCAGACTCTTATACCATTTGTAGGATCGATTTCAGGTCCACCAACATTTACAAAATATAAGCTCATGAGTTCCACATTAGTCTATGTTATAAAATGAAATCCCTTCGGGATTGGTCAACTATTTATAACGATTACATAAAATCTTAATAGCCTAATAAACCCTAATGGACCCGAACCCACAATCGGGTTGGGCCTAACATAATATGTCTAACACTCCCCCCGCAGTCCGAACGGAGAAATCGCGAAAGTTCGGACTGAAACAAAATAATAATAATAATATTAAATTAAAGAAATACAATAACTTTTTTTTCTCATTTGTTGCATCGAATAGCCTGATATTCGTTAATAGAGTTGCAGATTTCTTTACGACTTCATCTTTTCTGTAGCGTTTTTTTTTCTTTTACGATGTAGCTTGCTGTGCCTAAGGATCATATACCGCTTTCATATGCTACTTTTGTTGGCGATAACAGTATTCTTCAACGTTGCAAACAAGAGTTTTGATGGTATTCTCTTTTTTCCGTGTTTTTTTTATATTCCTCTTTTTTGGGGGTTTGAAACCTAGTTAAGCTAGACGGCTCAGCCTCACGTCGATTAATTATTAAAGATTAGCTATAGTAAACAAAAATAGAAAAGAACAATAAAACATGACGTGATTTGGATTTCGAATTAAAGAAGTTGAAAAACATATGTAAATGATTAAACAAGACTACGAAGTATGAATTAAAGTGGTGTTGGTGCAAAACATTGAGCATACACGTGCAACAGTAAAGTGGAGGTCGCCGATCAAAGTTTAACGTGCTTTTTTTAAATAATAGAAGAAGGTTTAACACATAGATAAGACGGTGGATATGGTTTTATTTTTTAGCGACGATGCTCAAGTGGGCACAAAGTTGAGCGGCCATACTACAGAGTAGTTGTGATGTGTTAGATGCGGCTGAACAAACAAATAATAATAATAATAATAATAATAATAATAATAATAATAATAATAATAATAATAATAATAACAGCTGTGGTGGGATGATAGAGATCCCGTCAGGATTACATAAAATCCTAATAGCCTAATAAACCCTAATGGATCCGGACCCACAATCGGATTGGGCCTAACATAATATGTCCAACACTCTAAAACCAATTGATGATAGAGTGATGTTCTCATAAACTTATATATGCATATTTGTTTCTTTCATATTCCGATGTGAGACACGATGAACCGATTAGCTCCAACAGATATAGATATGAATGGATGAATTGAAATTAAATGAATATGAATATTGATATGGATGAACAAAAACTAAATAGATATGGATATGAATACGATATAACCCGATCCATATCTGATCAATTGTTATCCCTAGGTGTGTATTATGCAATCGTGTAGTGACTCTCATATATAGACACCTATTTTCTTATTGTGAAGTTACTCTAAAAGATTGGCTTGCTGTGAAGTCAAAGATCGTGTGTAGAGGCTTGGGCAATGATTTGCAGAGTATAGTGGCTAATATTGTTGCCATATACCCTTGTCCCGAGTCTATCTGGAACATTGTCAATAGGCTATTGATTGAAGTTGTGGTTTACATACTTTGGCAAGAAAAAAATGCTAATTTGTAAAAAAAAAAAAAGATAGTTAGCTACATGCATGGCACATGTTTAAATTTTGACGAAAATTTTCAAATAACCATTATTGATAGGTACTACTGCGTTAACAGGACCGGTCCTGAGTTTTTCAGTGCCCCGAGCGAGGCTGTAAAAAAGGCCCCTATGAATACAAATCAATGAAAATTACCGAGGCGACATATAACGTATTGAAAGACCCTTAGATTGTGAAGTTCCTTTTACTGTTACCTTTTTGCTAGATCAATTTAATATTTGATTACTTTATGTTTAGTTGAATCAAAATTGCGGGGATATATGTTAAAATATAGTTTATGAGTAACATTTAATGAAGTGAATGATTCTTAAGAAGACTCTAGTCTTATACTCCTATTATTAATGAACTTAGGATGTCTTTACAGAGTACTTAAGAATATGTGATGAGTTTATACTATAGTGATATTACTTACTCAAGGTTCGTACTGCATTAACGTTTCCACTATCAGCATCTTTGTACCATTTGAAATTTTCTATGTAAATTACAATCAAACATGGAATGTTTTTTTCAACCCACATCGGTAGTTGCTGTAAATGAGATACTATATAAATACAAATGGCCTGGGTAGAAATATAAAAAGATTATATGTTTGTGCCTAATTTCTTTGAGCTTGGTTTTTTTCCACTCTTAAAAGATTGTGTCTATTAATTTGTTTGGGTCCGATAGGCCAAGATTGTGTCTATTAATTTGTTTGTTTTTTTCACTCTTAAAAGATTGTGTCTATTAATTTGTTTGGGTCCGATAGGCCAAGATTGTGTCTATTAATTTGTTTGGGTCCGATAGGCCTGATTTCGTAAGTAGTTAGTAACTCGTGGGCCCCTAAAATATATTATTAATTTGTTTTGGTCCGATAGGCCTGGTTTTTTTTCACTCTTAAAAGATTGTGTCTATTAATTTGTTTGGGTCCGATAGGCCTGATTTCGTAAGTAGTTAGTAACTCGTGGGCCCCTAAAATATATTATTAATTTGTTTGGGACCGATAGGCCTGATTTCGTAAGTAGTTAGTAACTCATTGGCCCTTAAAATATATGGGCCCCGTACAAATGTACACTTTGTACCCGGGCCGGCCCTATATTTTTCTAAACATATTTAATTAAATCGAATAAAAATTTGTCAATTAAAGTAAAAATACTTTATTTTTAATAGTTAAATACAATGTGAGTAAATAAATAGATAAATTGGAGTATTATTATTTTATGTGTAGTAAAAAAATTAACGTATATGTGAGCTCATTTTTATTTCGTCTAGGGTCTTTAAATTATCAAGACGGTCCTGCAAACAATCCACGTCAAAAAAGACACAAAACTAATAATCTGGTACAAACCATAGAAACCATCCACGAAACTTTTTTTTTCTTATGTGATTACTAATCAACTTTCATATATAATTACTTATTACTCCTAGAGTCCTAGTTAACAGACGAAAAAGTGTGTGCTATCAACTGAGTTATGACTCTGTGTATTAAATTTTATTTATTAAAACTTTTTTTTAGCCGACTCAGTTGGCCAAACTCTCTTTCTTTCATTAGTTTGTAAATTTGCGTATCTAAATAAAGCTTGCATTTTGCAATTGATATGTAAATTTTATGAGAATTAGAATCCTGATTTTATTGTAACTTAACTTAATATTGGATACTGGGTTTTCATATCAAGTGAGAACATCTAATTTCGTAATTTAATGATATGGATGTAGCATATATGTGACTATATATTGATGACCTTTTCAAAAAACAAATCTTGTTTACCCACTGGATTGGAATTATGTGTCTTTATAGACCTTTTTTTTTCGTCAATGGTCCCTCATTTTGAAATCAAATCGCATGCGATGTCCCTGAATTTCTTCTTACTCCGATGATCCCTTCATTTTACCATTGTTGTGTTAGTGGTCCCTCAGTCTACCTTCCTTTAAAAAGTTTGTTCGTCTTTTTACCCTTCATTTTGATCTTCATCTTCTTCACTAAAACATCATAAACCCTAAATTAATCAACCCACCAAAATCCAAAAAAAAAAAAAAAAAAAAAAAATCTAATCCAAATCCCCTAAATTCACATGATTTTTTTTATAACAATCTCGACTTTCATTTTTAATTTTCAACACCATTTCTTGTGTACAAACGCAGCCTTGTTACACCAACAAAAAATGACCTCGAATGCAAACGTTTTTCAGCTACGAAATATATTGGAAGAACAAAATTAGATCTAACTTTATAACTGCTATGTTTTCTTTGAAATCAGATCTACCATCACAACACTTCTTCGTCTTCTTCTGTTGCCAGGGGTAGTTCAATGGTTTTCTCTGCCACCACCACCAACAACGTTGCTGGTATTTTGATTGAATATGGGTTTTATATACCCAAATTTGAGTTTGGGCTTGTAATAATTTTGGTTACTTTGTGATTTTGGATCTCAAATGACGTTATGGTTTGTTAATGATCACAGATGTCTAGCATCGGAGTTTGATATGCTACTAACGGACGGTTTTATTTGTGCGATGTCGTTAGGTCGCAGGATGTCCGATTCGGTAGCACACAGTGTCTTCGTTTATTTATATTATGCGGGGCCTAAATTTACTTTTACTTTCTAAGGTGTAGAATGTGTAAGTTAACCTAATGTCGTATTTTTTGCTGATTAACGAATTGAAGATCAAGTGGATAATTGTCTTTTAGTTAAATTACCTGGATAAAAGATAGTAGTTGATTTTAGCTAAAGGTCCTAAGTGCGGAAAAGTAAATAAAGTGGAAGGATATCCGGAGTATGCAGATCAGGGAAATGTTGACCAAGATATTAGTATTGGGTTAGGGAAAGGTAATTATGCCTATGTTAAGACTATGCTTGGAATGATGTAGATCTGGTTGGATGAGACAATTACACAGACCTACTTGTCCCTGAACTCTCGGAGTTCTCTTTGAGCAGTGAGAAGTATGTCACTTGGTCGTATAATTGAAAGGTAACAATACCTTGGAGGTTATCCTCAGTAAAGTACTAGGTTTATTAGTGAGTTGAGCTCTAATCCTAACCCTCGTTATCAGTTTAGGTAACTGAATAACAACGTGCCGTGTTGATTGAACACTGATCACAAACGGAAGGAATCTGTCGGTTTAAGTTGGCAAAACCTTAAATGAAAACTAACAACCATTCCATCATAATAATGAGATCATATCAATTCAAACATTATACAGCATCACAGTTGATATACTGATAGTAAAGCAGATAGAAACCTAGACAGTTGATATGACTAAGACCTAAGGCAACAATCAGACAAGAACATGCAATAGGCTTGGGACACACAATGAAGGCACTAACTAGATCTTAACAGCTCCTAAGAGGTCTCTTTGGAACATTCAATAGGCATACTAGGTCATTCATGTCTCAATTCCTAAGTTCCGTGTCCTAAAAGTGCATTAGATGCCTCTCGGGAACTCCGGCCATACCGAGTTCATAGAATCTTCAGATACAGTATAACCAAGAGTCTTATCCTATGAAGTAGCTAATTTTATATAGGTGGACAAGTCCTGATCACAACCTAGGTTGGCCAATCCTTAAGATGCTAGCATACAAATCTATCAGACTTCCTAGTTCAGTATTATAACAGTAATCGTACTAAATTAACATAATTACACTAACCCGAACTTCTATCATGGCAACATACAGATTAATTAAGCTATCATGGTAATATCAGAACGCATTATTAAACATAAAAAGTAAGAACACATGTTTAATACAAAAGACAAGCGTTTCGGATAAAAACCTGAAAAGGCCGAAGAAATCTGCCCGAGATCGCAGGGACTCGCCAAGATATCCTCCGAAAAATAAAATCTAAGCTAACTACTACTAAAGACTAACTAAAAGCTTGAAAATATGAAATGAATTACAAATTGAGTGTGTGTTGAAATGGATGGAGAGAGCCCTTTAAATAGACTTGATTTTTGCCTGCAAACGGCTGATAGGCCGTTTGGCAGACCGTTTTTGGAGGCCGTTTGCTAAGGCAAGCCGTTTATCAAGCCCGTTTGCTCTAACCGTTTGGCAGGCCGTTTGCCATACTGGCAGGCCGTTTGGCAAGCCGTATGGTAGGCCGTTTGCTGGCCTGGTCAGCCTGATTTCACTGGATCGTAACTTGATTTCTTGTCTTTCACTGTTTTCGCTCTAGAATCTTCGTTTTAGCTCCGTTTTACTAGATTCTTTTTGCATCGCATTCGTAATTACTTAATCTACAAAATCAACCGAAAAAGCGATAATTTTGCCAACAAAGATTAAATCTTTATTGTTCTAGGACTTAATACTGGGGATAAAAATGTGACTTTTTCCCGATATCAAATACCCCACACTTGGCTTTGCTTGTCCTCAAGCAAAAAAGCGGGAATATAAGGATCTTTCTAATCGACTCTCCCTTGCCCCACCCTTAGATCTTTTTATTATGCCTTCATCAGAAGTCGGCACATCTTTCGAAAGTATTAGAAAAAGTTTCGAGCTTCGATGGTTTGGTCGCTAGATTTCAATTGCGTCCATAGTGAAAAAGGCGTACTTTCTGTGACGATCGCTCCAAATCCATATGGACGAACACGTCATTCATCAATTTCATTGTGAGGTATTTGACCTCTATATGATACGTTTTGTAAACATTGCATTCTTTTGAAAAGGTTCACCATAAATGAATATTTAAATCAAAGGTTTTCGATATCTGATGTTTTCCACATATAGACAGTCACCGTAAATAATAGTTTACAATAGTACTTCCGTTGACAATGCAGTCAAAATAGGATACATGATGATGATTTGGTGAATGCAATGTTTCCTTGAAAAATATGTCATGTAAGACTCCATGCACATAGCTTGTCTAACATATAAGCAAATAGCGGAAGACTTCTAGGGAACCTGAGAATAAACATGCTAACAAGTGTCAACACAAAGGTTGGTGAGTTCATAGTTTTAATGTTTTGCATAATCTGTACATAAAGGTGGATCACAAGATTTCAGTTGTTTCATCCAGAAACGTTTATCAAAATATTCTACAAGATTGAGCACCCTGTTAACTAAGCTTTAACGTTATAATAAGTACCGCTGTTTTAACATACATTGTAACGACCCGGAAAATTTCGACTAATTTTAAACGAAACTCTCGATACGATTTAATATTCTTGACATGACAAGAGAAATCTGTTAGGTTGAGTCTCAAAAATTTTGAAGTGTTTCATATATTCATTTGACCATCGACCATTCTCGACGATTCACGAACCACTATTTGTAAATAGGTACATATATATCTAAATATATGAATATATAATAATATTATGAGATATGATTTGAAATATTATATGATTTAATTATTAGAATTTGTTATGTAAAATAAAATAATATATAATAGTTATTAGTTAAAACACACACACACACACACACACACACACACACACACATATATATATATATATATATATATATATATATATATATATATATATATATATATATATATATATATATATATATATATATATATAAAGTATATTGAATAAATTTATATAGTTTTGAATTCATTTAGTAAATGATAGAAGCACTCCATATCATTCAGTGATTATTTAAACAAGTTAAATCCCAACTTACGTAATTTCAAAATAAACGGTGATCCGAAAATAAGTTATACGAATTATAGCTTTGTTAAAAATATAATTAGAATCTATTTGATTAATTTTAACATTTAGTATTTTTACTTGGGGTTGGGAGCTCATAATTCATTTAATTTTTATTTAAATAATTGTATATAATTAATGACCAATCTTACACTCTAAAAGACTGAAATAAATAAAGTTATTTAATTTAAAATTTTAGGACTTTTCTGAGAACTTTTATCCGCCACTGTTTAGCAACGGACCCTGATTTAGTATTCGCCTGTCGATAGGATAAAGTTCAAATGACAGCTAATCCATTTCTAATCCACGTTTTTTTTTTCTCTTTTCTTCTATCAACTTGATAACTTCCTTATATTTAATTACTAACTACTACTATATCTATATATACATAAACTAGATACATGCACCAACTCAAAAACAAACACATCTCACTATTACTGATTGATTTCCTTTCAATCTTGTTATTTGCATAGAGTCACCATCTTCACCTCTCTTCACTCTCTCTCACTTGTTTTATATTTTTCTTCGTTTCTAGATAATGAACTAAACCACCACTCCACCGTCACCCTAAACCGGCGACTACCACCCTCACAATCATCCCCACTCGCTCTCTCTCTCTCTCTCCTCCCTCTCTCATCATAAAACCGTCACCTTCTATTCACCACTCTTAATCTTTTTACTTACCGGAGCCACCGCCACCTCACCACTTTGGATTGAACCCATCAACACCATCGAGACCCAAAACTATTAATGAACCTTGCTACTCCCTTCTTTGATTTTTTTTCTGTTTTAAAACCTGCTGTAGAGCAACGAGGCTTTAACCATCATTGAGGATTCGATATTTTATGTTGCCATTGCCATTGCCATCGTGTACTCTAATACAAAACACAATAGCTATTTTGTTATTTCCTTCGACTGATTCCTCTTACTATGATATCGAATAAAAAAAAAAAAAGAGTTGTTGGATGCTTTTTCCTAAATGGCCGACAAGCATATATTACTTAAATTTTGTATTGTGAATTAACTTTAAAAAGTGGAGCAACCATGGGGCTACTATGGTTTATCTCCCTTTCTTACATTTTTTATTTTTTTATTTTTTTTTAAACCGAGCACCTTGTGATTTATATTACGGAAAAAGAAGTGGATCAAGGAAATTTAATCATATGGACTTTATATCATGGACTGTTGTTTGGGCCTATTGGGTCGAGATAAACATGACTTGTGGATTGTTAATGGTACCGAGAATAGAGATCATCACATAAAATGTTGATACATAAAATAATAAGAAGAATGAGAATGAGTACGGGTAATATAGTGAGGATGGATTAAGGTGAGGTAAGTTTGAAGATGATGATGATGATACTATTATAATAGAGGTGGAGTAATGATCATAATGATGAAAGGATTAAGATTATGATTTTTATTATGATTAAGGTTATAATATAGATGATGAAATTCGATTAGTTTAGGTAGAAGAAGAAAAATTGAAACAGATAACGGGATAACTACCTTATTGATACTAACAAGATCAGAAAAATAGAAATGACTCAATGATTGAGGTGGTTGCCGGGTTAGCGGGACGTCGCGGGTTCAAACCCGGACTTTGAAAATTTTTAAGGAATACTTCATTGAGGTAGTTTACTTATTATTATTATTATTATTATTATTACTATTATTAATATTATTATCATTATTATTATTATTATTATTTACACTATCTTAGCATTATTATAAAATTATTATTTTAACAAACCAACAGTTATTTTTATAAATAAATATATATATATATATATATATATATATATATATATATATATATATATATATATATATAATATCTGAAATGATAAATACATTACTATAAGTAATATGAAATATAAGTATAAAAAAAAAAAATAGTTTGAATACTATTATATGCTCATTATATTTCTTAACATATATAATCGATATAGGTTCGTGAATCCGAGGCCAACCCTAAAATCGTTCAATGTTGTTATATGTATTTTTACTACAAAATACATTAGGTGAGTTTCATTTGATTCCCTTTTACTCTTTACCTTTTTGGGCTGAGAATACATGCAATGTTTTATAAATGTTTTACGAAATAGGCACAAGTACTAAAACTAATTCTAAGTGGGTTAGAATCAAAAATCCCCTAGCTTGGTAACTTTAACTATTGGTTTATGAACTGGTAGGCGCGAATCCTAAAGATAGATCTATCGGGTTTTACACCCCCATCCAGATGTTGTTCTAGTCACTACTAAACTAGAAGAACGGGTGTTTAGTACTTCGAGGTTAACAGAACGCACTTGATTCGGTGCACATATTATTATAACTCAGGGGTACACACTCTTGTTAAGGCTAGTTACCGGGTGCCCACTACTTAGAATGCTTTACATACACTTGCGAGTGTATTATGTTTATGATTATGAAATCTTGTGGTCTATTAACATATTGAAATGATTGTTATGATAAACCTATGAACTCACCAACCTTTTGGTTGACACTTTTAAGCATGTTTATTCTCAGGTACAAATTAAGTCTTCCGTTGTGCATTTGCTCATTTTAAGGACATTACTTGGAGTCGATCAACGCAATGGGACCAGATGTTGATGATTTCGTCCAAGAGGATAAGGACGGGTTGTCACATGTGGTATCAGAGCATTGGTCTTAGCGAACCAGGTCTTGCATTA